>NW_023411508.1:31170-55767 GCF_903995425.1 Onychomys torridus
TGGTCATGGGAAGAAGTCACAGCTTGGAGGATGAAGGAAAGAGGGGAGGCCATCTTCATGTTCACAGAGCAATGTCTAGATGGCAGGATCCACATGATTTCTGTTATGTATGGGAGATGGTTAAAAAGTGCAGGGATCAATAACACATCCCTAAGGTCTGTACCTCTAGTTATTCTAGACATCACCAGGTAAATAACCTGCACTCTGTGAACAAATAGACAAAAATAAAAAGATTTTATGATGAAATAAAGGAAAAAAGACCAGGAATACACACCTTCAACATGCTGGAAAAGAAAATACTAATTGCTTGTACATTAAAAATGATTACAAATACTGCTAATTTAGGAGTTTTTGAAAATTCCATTCACAGTTATCCTCATCACTATGATCATTTACAAATCAATTTTTGTCAGAAATAGGACTAAATTTCTCAGGTTAGGATTCTATTTTTAAACTGATAGATTAGGCCTTGATATTATATTGATATTGAAGGTCTCAAGAATGGATACTTCCTTAAACAGGATTAGGATTTAGGCATTATCATCCTTTTGCTTGCCAAGGTTTCCTCTACCTTTCTTCTCCAGCTGGACTAGGCCCTTATCTAAGAAGTGTCCTGCCACATGAATATGCAAATCATGAGAGTCTATGATGGTAAATACACAGATGTCCACACTCCACAACAACATATGATCAGTGTCCTCTCCATAGTCACTGAGCACACAGGTCCTCACCATGGAGTGGAGCTGGATGATCCTCTTGCTGGTGGCAGCAGGTACAGGTAAGGGCCTCCAAAATTCCAGACTTGAGGAGGGAATCAGATACTCAGGTAGCTATGATATCCACGCTCCCTTTCTCCCCACAGGTGTCCATTCACAGGTCCAGCTGCAGCAGTCTGGGGCTGAGCTGGGGAAGCCTGGGTCCTTAGTGAAGTTGTCCTGCAAGGCTTCAGGCTACACCTTCACCAGCGAACATATTTCCTGGATAAAGCAGAGTCCTGGACAGGGCCTGGAGTGGATTGGATGGATTTATCCTGGATACGGTGTTACTAACTACAATCAGAAGTTCAAGGCCAAGGCCAAACTGACTACAGATACATCCTCCAGCACAGCCTACATTGAGCTCAGCAGCCTGACATCTGAGGACTCTGCGGTCTCTTACTGTGCAAGACACACAGTGCTGCAACCACATCCTGAGTGTGTCAAAAACCCTGCAGGAGCAGGAAGCAGGGCTGAGACTGAGATGACAGAGAAGATGCACCTGGAGACTTGCTCAGAAATACTCATCTGAGTGTCCCTTTATTAGCATGCTCTTCTTTAATGAAAGAAAACATAACAAGCTCTGGCAACATATTAGGATATATATTAAATGTAACAGACTAGACCTGTTGGTGGAGGTGCTATGAATGCCCTGTAATATGAATATGGCCAATAAAGTATGTAGATGTAACCATCTTGTTCAATAAGAAACACAAAGCCAATTGCAGAGTTAAAAGCCAAGAGGTCAGAGCAATGGTTAAGAGCTATAAACTTTACCCTTCACTGCCGCTCCTGTCCTTCCCTCAGCAAGAGAAAATCTTCACAGCAATTTCTCCCCACCATTTGTCTCGCCCAATTTTCCCAAACTGACCTTTGTGGACGCTTTCTTGTAACACGATGGTGCTGGCAATTCCTCTCTGAACAAGCAGCAGCAAACCCTTTATCCCAGGTTGCAGCATCAGCACAGTCACCAACATGATGAGAAGCAGCCTGCAACTCGGAGGAGCAGCTGCTGCCTCCATGGTCCCACTGCCACTGTTTGTGGCTGGAGCCCAGCCAAAACTTCTCCTTAGCAAGTCTCCTAGGTCAGCCTCAATCTTGGGATCCTCCTACCTTTGCCTCCTTCAGTAATTCCTAGCAGCGTGTGCCAACACAACTGGCCCAGTGTTGCTCAGGTCTGAGCTGGGGCCTGCAAGGCCTCAAGCAAGAGGCTTTTTTGTGAATTCATACCACGAATGTTGGACACCAGATGTAGCATGAATCTTAAAGAGTCTTATTAATAAAGTCAAACACAAGCCAGGTATTGGGGTGAATGCTGGAAGATCACACTGGAAACCTCTGAGTCCTCATCGCAAATGGGTCTCCAGCTGAACTGCTGCTCCAAAGCCTAGAAGCTTAACCAGCCAAATGCTTCTAGTTTCTGGTCTTCATGCCTTATATACCTTTCTGTTTTCTACCATCACTCCCTGGGATTAAAGGCGTGATCACCCTGCCTGGCTATTTCTAATGTGACCTTGAACTCACTGGGATCCGCCTGGCTCTGCCTCCCTAGTGTTGGGATTAAAGGCATGTGCTACCACAGTCTAACCTCTATGTTTAATATTGTGGCCATCCTGTTCTCTGACCCCAGATAAGTTCACTAGCATGCACAATATTTTCGGGGGAACACAATACCTCCACAAAAATACAATCTAAAATATCAGGGCAAACTAAAACCCTTTTCAAAATTTAGTTTTAAGTACTTAACACCACAGCGAATACTTCATTGGAAGTTGTCCCCATAGATTTGTGGGGAGTCACTTTACATTTCCTCATAAATCTAATTTTGTATATTTATTTATGAGTAAATCTCATCCTGTATTGCTTTCTGTAGTAGTAATCAAATTTCCTATTGGTTTAGATTTAGAGATATAGCTGCATGTCATGCTGTGGAGTCCTCAGGGTGTGGAATATGCAAACTCTGGCAACATTTTGGGCTCCTGCTCAGGTAACATTGGGGCCAGCACAGTGGGATTCCAAACTGGGAATATAAGAGACTAGTTCACATTATCCAAAGCCCTGTGTGATCATTATACTGTTCCATGAAATTGGACTGTCTTAATCTCAAGTTCAAGACTGACATTGAATGGACATCAGTGTAGGGTGCACAATGATCTCCCCATCCCCCACTACATACACACACACACACACACACACACACACACACACACACACACACAAACACTGTGAGAGGTACACACATACACCTTTTGTTGCTAGATGCAGCAAGGCCCACTTAGAACTTTTCTTGATTCTTGGCTCTGTTATAGCTTGATATGTCTGCTTCCAATCATTTTTGTCTATGTGTGGGTTTTTTTTTTTTTTGTTTTTCTTTAGTTTTATTTTCAAATTAAGAGAATTGAAATATATTCTGGCTACACAAATGCTGAATATCAGGAACAGAAAAAATACAGCCGTTGATAGCATGGCTATAATCTGAATATTTTGATTAAAGCAATAACAAAAAGGAAAGAAAACAACACAGTGGACAGTGGGATTCTCTGTTGTAAACAGTTTCATTTTGTATCTACCTATCTATCAATCATCATTCTATCTATCTATATATCTATTTGCCCATCTATCTGTTTATTGTTTCAGATCAAACCAACAAGTTGTATAAATAATATCTTGTGCCTAGAAATCCCAATTTGTTTCCCATCTGACCTGGCTCCTACACATACATGAGCACCCTCAGGTTGAGAGTTGTTTGGAATGTTGTTTTCTTGGCAGTACATTTATTTTCATATTGAAATTTATACTCACAGTTCATCAGTACATCTTCTGGACCTTTGCCTGCAGTTCACATGATACAGAGGAAGGCTCTCTTGCCCCAGTAGAAGTGGACAGAAATTCCTTGTCTTCAAAAACATTGTGTCCTCCTGCTCTCATCATTGCAACATAAAGTATCAATTAACACCACCATGAACTCTTTGTACATATAAACCATAGACAGCATAGAAAGGAAAGAGGGGTTCCCTCACCTGTGAATCCTGAGGAACCATCAACAGAAAGACAAAGAGTGGCATGAATGTTGGATTGTTGTTAGATTTGAACTGGATGGACACATGCAAAGTCCACAAGGATGATTTCTATGGGGATAGGCTGGATTTCTCAAGGAGAGCCAAAGCTTCCATTCTCTGTAGAACTCCATCTTTTGGCTTCCCTGATGGATCACAGTAACAAGGATTCCTAGGACAACCTTTCTGATCTGAACAGGATTGCTGAGAGAGTATAAAACTGTGTAATAACCACGGGGGGGGGGGGGGGCAGGGTGGTGGTGGCAGCAGCACACGCCTGTAATCCCAGGACTCCATAGGCAGAGGCAGGTGGATCTCTGTGAGTTCAAGGCCAGCCTGTTCTACAGAGCTAGTCCAGGACAGGCTCCAAAGCTACAGAGAAACCCTGTCTCAAAAAAACAAACAAACAAAAACAAACCTGTGTAATAACATTTCAGAACAATCCCTACATGGGAGTTTGATTAATCAATTGGAGAGCATGTTTTGATGTTTTGTCAATGTAAACACAGATGGACACAGTCTGATATTGAATACTATGATTTTCAAATGATATCAATTCCATATGATCAATAACATTACTAAATGCTTTTGCCATAAAACAGCAAATAGTAAAACCAAAATAAATTAGTCATGCAGAGCATGAGAAGCAGGTGAAGAGGGGCCAGGAAGGGTGTTTCCTAACTCTACTCAGAGGTTTTTCCTATCATTGAACTAAATACAAGGCCCAGGAGACCATCCCCTGTGGTAGTTAGAAGCCTCCCCAAGAAGAATACAAGATCTGACACAGAGAATTTCAATTAGTTCCTGAAATCTATGCTACTGTCCTTGGAATACTACAATATCAGAAATGACCCAGTTCAAAGGTCCTGTCAATGACCCTGATAACAGTATTTATCATAAGAGAGTGAATTTCTCTATTGAAAAACTAGGACCTGGAAATCTTCTCTCATGGAAAGGCAATTCCAAGTTTTTTCATACTGGGACTCACTCTCAGCCAGTATACTGTCATGTCCTTGGGAGGTCAGGACTGGAGAGATGGAAGGACATCAGAACAGGGCCCTAGAGTGGAGGCTCTAGAGTACTCTCCATGTTTTGGAACTCATACACACAGTTCCTTTATTACTTTGAAAGTGTTTAAAAATAATGACCTGATGTACAGGAGTGATACATCTAACACAGCTGCCACCAGACTAACAATAAATATAAACAGAAAGGTTCAAATTTTTAGAAGTTATTTACAGAAAAATAATAGTATACAGAATTTACACCTCATTGTTTTTCAATACTGGGCATCACATACCAGTCATTTTGCAAGAATAAACACTAAACTACAAACTTAAAAGGTTTCTCTCCAATTTTATATCTGGATTCAGCATTAATAAAACTTTGCTTATCCTTTTAAAATTATTAACATTGTCTTATAATGGCCTCTGTGGCACAAATGAGGCAGACTGTTGTCTCTGTTCAAAAACACAATAAAATACAACTTTGAATTATATCACAAACATGTAGTAAATAATAAATAATTAATTAATTCTTTCACTACTATTCAATGTTGTCTCTTTCCTTTGCTCTAGGCATTCATATTTCTAATACATCCCCTGCAAAATTCATTAAATTGCATTAGAAAATGCCAACAAGGCCTCCCTCTGCTCATGAAAACCAGCCCAGCCCTGACACTGCAGCTCTAGCTGAGGAGCCCAGGCTTGCATTCCCAGGTCTTCCAATTCAGCAGTAGAACTGAACAATAAACAATGGCCAAGGGGTTGTGTGTGAGAGGAGATTTTATTGTTTCATTTAAAAATTTTTAATTAATATACTTTTGAGAATTTCTTAAACTCAGTAATGTACCCATAAATTCCCCACTCAAATTCTGTCCACATACAAATCTCAGTCCTTCTAGAATTCATGACTTCTTTAAATTTAGTTAACGTTTACCAGTCTCTCTCTCTCTCTCTCTCTCTCTCTCTCTCTCTCTCTCTCTCTCTCTCTCTTTGTGTGTGTGTGTGTGTGTGTGTGTGTGTGTGTGTGTGTGTCACATATTGATCTCAGTCATAGTTATGTACATGTACATGTGTTTACAGTAATTTACTTGTCATTGAATAACCTCTCGGGGAGATTGTCCTTAAAGGAAACTGATTCTTAAAGGAAACCTATTGTTTCTCTCTCAGGATTCATTGATTACCTGTAGCTCTTTATTTAGGGGTGGGGACCTGAGAAGTTTCCCCCTATGCTATGGAAATCTAGTTTACAATGTTGTAAAGGTTTCATGTGTGCAGCACCCTGTGTCCTTTCTAGTAGATACCTTCTCATAGTGACATCCAGGTCCCTGGGATCTTATAATCTTTCTGTCCCCTCTCCAGGGCTTTTCCTGAGCCTTTATTATAGGGTTTTCATTGAAGAATTATCAACTATGCTTGGAAATCCCAGGGTCACTTGTTCTCTGCATGTTTTCCTGATGTAGATCTCTGCAATAGTCTCCAACTTCAGTTAAAAAACAAGAGCTTTGTGGTGATATATTGTGTATCAAATAAAGTTTGCCTAAAGACGAGAGGACAGAGCCAGCACTAGATTAAACATAGAGGCCAGGTGGTGGTGGCATATACCTTTACTCCTTGCACTCAGGAGGCAGAGATTCGTCTGGATCTCTGAGTTCAAAGCCACCCTGGACTACATGAGATTGATTCAGTCTAGGAGAGAAACAGATTCAGGCAGTGGTGGCACACACCTTTAATCCCAGGATTTGGGAGTCACAGGTCTTCAATCCTAGCACTTGAGATCTCATGCCTTTGCTACCAGTATTTGAAAGGAACATAAACCCCTAATGTCAGCACTAGGAAGGAAGTGAAATGGCTAACTGGAGAAGACATAAGGAGACAGGAAGTAGAACCTTTTGCCTGATGACTCAGAGGCATTCTCTCTGAGGATTTGTGGAGATAATATCTTGCCTTCCCTTCCATTCACCCTGAGGATTGGGTAGTGGTGAGAAGTTTCTCTAGTGGCTTGTCCCTCTGTCTGTCTGATATTTCAGCATTTGCCCAATATCTGGCTCTGGGTTGTTTATTATAAGGTCCTTAGGATTCATATAACAGAGTGAGTTAATGAGTGAGTTAGAACTTAAATATGAGGACATAAGGATAAATTTTAGAACACAGAAGATATATTTCTGTCTTGCAGGCAGGACACCATTTTAGATCAAAGGGGTTTACCTTTGTATTTTGGTACTATGCAGGCAAAATACCTTTTGTTAGCAAAACCAACCAACATCTGATTGTATTGCAGTATTATTCTGTGGGATTACATCTATTCCTGACACTATTCAGGTGGCCTAGAACCTGATGCTAGATTACTCTGGGACCTAGGATAAAATCAAAGACTACTGTTCTGTTAAAGAATGCATGGGGACAGGAAGATTCTGAAAAAATCAGTCAGTTTAGCAACATGTGGAAGCCGGAACCTCAAGGAATAGGAGGCCTATGTGCTAAGTAATAATGTCATGCCCAAGTCTTGAGACGTCCAAGCAAGACCACCACAGAGCCAATATCTGATGCAAGTACAAAGGGGTTTATTAATAACAAAAAAGCCAAACCTATCCTTATGGCCTTAAGACAATCAATGGCAGAGGGAGTGCATTGACAAAACTCAGAGGACCTTACTGGGAAAAGATCCATACCCAAGTTCCACACCTTGTCAGAATTTTAGTGATCAGAAATTTTAAAGGAGCATACTTAGATCAGTTACAATCCCAACCTCAATCACTGTGACCTTCCTAACTCTGCTTTCTTGCTGTTCTGACCCTCAGGGGGACCAAGCCACAGTGCAAAGTGCTCCAGCAGACAATACTGAGCTGATAATTAGTGGATCAAGTACCCAAAAGACAGAGAACATTCCAAGCATGGTATAGGGTGAAAATCAATACAAGTATGAAAAGGGGGTTCTTCCCTGACTGGTTGGCACAACCTCCAGAGTCTTCCCTTAAGCCTTTTGAAGGTCAATAATAAATTCATTCTACATACAGACAGCAGTGGCGCTTTGAGGAATTTCATAGTTTTTTTCATGTGATAGAGACACAACACTTAGACATATGACCAAAAATCACTTCTTACAGTTTTCAACATATTGATTCATTAGGGCCATACAAATTAAAATCAGATACAGATTTTATCTCATCACAGTAAGAATGACATTTATTAAAGACACAAATGACACCAAATGTTGGTGATTAGTTGGAGAAAGGGAAACCATAATACATGTTTGGTGAGAATGTGAACTGTTGAAGTCCCTGTGGACATTTGCTATAGGTTCCAGTTAGTTATTTGGTGATGCTCTTACCTGTGAGGAAATGTCCCAAAACATGATAGAATCCACTAACAAGAGTTTTATTAAGATAGGAAAGAGAGAGACAGATGTGAACAGGCCTTTGGAAAACACACGTGGATCAAGAGTGAAGCCTGGGAATATGGTGCAGGCTGACAAAGGCTGGGCTGCGCCTGCACACACAGGCTCATGTGGCTACTCCACACATGTGCGGAGATCACATGGTTGTACTGTGTGCTTTATGCCACCACACAAAGCCACAGGGTCCTGGAAACATGAGACATTTTGACCCGGAAATGGCTAGGTGGAAGTGTCTAGGTCTGCCAGGCATGCCCAACCGTGGGGGCATGTTGTGAATTCATATCAGTTCCCCCAAGTGATAAAAATAGAAATTTCATGTGACCTGGTACATCACTCCTGGGCAGACACCTAAGGATCTCTACTGCAAAGATACCAGATCATTTATATTCAGTGTTGTCCTATTCACAGTTTGCTAGAATCAACATAGAGTCCCATCAGCTGAAGAATGGACAAAAACGATAAGGTTGAAGCCTGTCTTCTGTTCTATGGAAGAATCTGCCTGACTCCATTTCAAAGGCAGGAGCCATTATGCTGTATTTTTAAAAACAAGCTTGTATTCACTGTGAGAGTTGAGTTGCTCTCTGCTTCCTGGAATGTGACCTTCCCAAACCCACAACCCTGATTTGTTTTTGAGAGTACCCTGATTCTCCCTGGCCCTCCATGAACCCTCCTAATTGAATGGTGGGTGGCCACATGGTGTTTTTAAGGCTTATTGTTTTTCATTATTGTCCCATTGTCTCTCTTCCATAAAACTACTCATGATTTTAATCTTAAAGGGGCCTCAGTGGTGGGGATTTGGGGCTGTTCTTTTTGTTTTGTTAGTTTTTTTGTTTTTTTGTTTGTTTGTTTGTTTGAGACAGGGTTTCTATATGTAGTTTTGGTTCTGGATCTCACTCAGTAGACCATATTGGCCTTGAACTCACAGAGAACCACCTGGCCTCCTGAGTACTGTGGTTAAAGGTGTACGCCACCACTGCCTGGCTTGGGGCTGCTTTCTTTAACCTGACTTAAGAAGCAGTCATTGGCCTGCTCATGGCTGCACCCACGGAAATTTAAGCTTGCTTCAAATTTGGCTCATATTGTGGAGGTGATCTTATTCTTGTCATTGGTATTAACACTATCTGCACAAGCTTCAGGTAAATGCACCTTCTTATTAAACTTGTTTGAGCTCTCATGGCAGATTTAATAAGTACTCAGGATAGCCAATTATATTTCGGACAAAAAGTTTTTTTTTCATATTTCTAATTGATAATGAAAGTGATGATCCTAGTCTGTTACCATAAATTTTGTGTGCCTTTATGTGTTACATATTCACATATTAAATATTCCATCAACTTCCTATTCTAATTATTGAGCCTGATGTCAAGAACAGATTATGCAGAGCCATAATTTTTTTAAAAAACTGGATTTACATGAAAGATTTTAAAGTTTTAAGGGTTTGGGGTGGAGAGGATAGCTCTCCTGCAGGAACAGGAAATAATATAGATAACTGTGGATGCATGCAGGATTGACTGGGAGGGAGGATCAAAAGGGGAGGGTGGGGAACAGGAGTGCAAGGAAGGGAATAAGGAGAAAGAAAGCTAAAACTAAGGGCCATTTGCTGTGGATATCGCTCTGTGTAAATAAAGTTCTGATTGGCCAGTGGCCAGGCAGGAAGTATAGGCGGGACAAGGAAGAGGAGAAGGCTGGGAACAGGAAGGCTTGAGAGAGACACCGCCAGCCGCTGCCATGAGAAACAACATGTAAAGACACTGGTAAGCCACAAGCCATGTGGCAAAGTATAGATAAGCAGAAATGGGTTAATTTAAGATAGAAGTAGATAACAAGAAGCCTGCCACAGCCATACAGTGTGTAAACAATATAAGTCTCTGTGTGCTTTCTTGGTTGGGTCTGAGCGACTGTTGGACTGGCAGGTAAGAGAGATTTGTTCTGACTGGGCCAGGCAGAAAAACTCTAACAACAGCCATTGGAGGGGTAATATGAAAATCTAACAGTAAAGATTCCAAAGAAAAATGGAACACCAACATAAGCTACAATTTTTTTGATTTATAATGGTACCTAGCCTGAAAGATATGATAAGTCAATGGTGTAAAAAAAAAAAAAACTTGTGGGAATAACTAAGAATATCTGATTTAATTAAGGCCCCTACAATTATTAGAACCCAAACTCTACACTACTTAAGTGAAGAAGAATCTGAGACTAGATAGTCCAGGACTAGGATATGTCCTGTAGAATAAAGATAGCAATAAAATTACTCACAATGACATTTTGCTCCACTCAAAGATCAGTGCCTTGCTCAGCCATCATCAGAGATGCCTCAACCTCCAACAGATGGGAACACATACAGAGACCCACAGCAGGACAATATTCTGAGAATGAGAGACCTTGTTCCACTCTGCACTGTGTGAGGTGTTTTCATTAACTTTCCTCAGGGTTGTGGAACACTAAAGACGAGGAGAAAAGATTAAAAGAGCCAGAGGGGATAGACCTACCAAGGAAATAAGGCTTCTAAATCAAGAGGATAGTTGCACATATAGATTCAGAGAGACTGAGGAAGGATGCACAGGGTCTACACAGGTCTGCACCAGATGAGATCCTACAGAAGAAAAAGAAGTGGACACATGTGCCCATCCCAAATCCAGAAGCTGTCTCCAATAGATAACCACTTGCAAATAAAAAATTAGTTTTCTCTAAGGGAGTCTCACTGAGACAACCAACTACTCTCAAGTACAGGCTACATTTCTTGCAATAGATGATCACCAGAAATCATATTCAAAGGCATTTTTGGAGGTTTTGTGTCTCTTTGTAACACACGGCATTGTGCCATTTTATTTATTTATTTATTTGTTTGTTTGTTATTTTACTTATTTGCTCATTTACTTGTTTAATTATTTCTTATTTATCCTACATTTCCTTTGATTATATAGTATGGCTTCCATTTTTTTCTTTATTATGGGATGCTATAGTGTGTAAATAAGGAGCTCTCTATGTAAGGATTCTGTATATGCACAGCCCCAGAGTCTCATCTGCTTCCTTATTACGTTATCAGCAAGTGACGGTGTCCCAGCCTAAATGCTGGACATGTGCCCACAGATTCTCTCTACACCCTGTCTCTCACTCTCCAGTTTGTCTCTCTGTGTCTCTCTGTCTTTGTGTCTCTCTTTCTCTGTGTGTCTCTGTGGTCTCTTTCTGTCCTATCCCCTCCTCTCTCTAATGAAGCCCATTCTAACTCTGGTAGCCATGGCTCATGACTCTTCTGTTCATCACCACTGACCAATCCAGTGCTGCCGTGGCTGCTGCCTGGCTTCTGCAGCATCTAGCGCCAGCCAAACTAGCACCATATACCCTTTCACCCTGCATCTCTACCGGTTTTTTCTGACCTTTCTTGGGCTCTTTTCCTTCTTATTGTTTGTTTTGGCCTGTTCTGATGTGGTAGTTTTTGTTTGTTTTCTAAAGACACTAAGATGGTGTATCTGGATGGGAAGGGAGTTCTGGGAGGTCTTGGGAGTAGAAAAGGGAAGAGAAACAGTACTTGTTATGGTACTGCAGCAGTTGCACAAAAGACCAACAGACACTGATGCAATTAGCAAGAGTGTTTAATTCTTGAGGATAAAAAATAATCCAGCATGCTTGGGTCATACATTTAGTCAGCAGAAAGGAAAGATGGCAAAGACCCCAGGAGAAGCTTCCAGCCTTTTTTATACATAGTTACAGGAATCTTAAAGGGAGTGAGATAATTCCATCTACAATAGACTTTCATTACCAACATTCAGACTAATATATTTCTATTGGATATGGCTAGCAGTTAGGGCTAGCAAAGGTTGGAACTTTCCATCTAGAGTGAGCTGGAATGAGTCCCCAATGCCTTGTCCTTATTTGGTGGGGGCCAATATGTGCAGTTTAATTGGAAAATTGTCTTCCAGGGTCCTCAGTGATTGGTTGTCCTTTGTTCATGGCTCTCTCAGTAACTTCCTGCTTAGAATCAAGAGGCAGAAATAGAAGCCTAGTGGGGACTAATTCTTAACTGAATTATTTGGAGCCTGTTATGACATGTGCCTGGGCCTCTCAAGAATCAGGATATATTATATGATAAAAAAAAGTCTATATTCGATGAAAAAGACTTGACCATAGGAAAAAACTCCTAGGAGGATGAGGAAAGAGGGAAGAACTCATTGTGGCCAAACACTGACACATAGTGCAAACTACAAGAAGAACCTCAGTCTGTACAGAGACCTGAGGCAGAAGAATGTCCTCTGTATCTTTATCCTTAGTTGCTATGGTAGGACTGTCATACACCCACTAGCATGATGCTATCTTTTGTCCAACATAGGTGGGCTTTGAGCCTGGACATTTAAAGAATGAATGGGGTCCCTGAGTAATGTTCATGGTGTGCAGAGTTCCCAGCAGCCTCTCTCAGCATGTGCTTCCTCTATATTCCACAAGACTGGATGGAGCAAAAAATAGGTGGGGATCCTGTGAAACAACAATACTACAGTGTACCAATTTTCTAGGAAATATGGAAACCAAACTTATGGGAATGAAATGGGAAGAAAATCAGGAGCAATCATCAAGAATCCAGAACTCAAGTAATCAGAAATATGAAAAGAAAGTTAGCATTGAAGTGAGATCTTAAAACTACAGATGCAAAAGTAAGTAGGTAGAGAATGGCCTAGGAAGTAGAGGTTGGTCATGCCAAGATGTATTTCTTGTGATTCTTGTAGTTCTTGGGCTCTCTTATACCAGACTCACACTACAAGAAGTCAGAGGCAGTGATGGCCATAGTGGAAAAACAAATGGAATCAGTATCCACCCTCCACATTTATAAACAGATGAATGACTCCTACATACAAACACATCTTCTATATGTAAGTTAGATTCCCTCCTGGACTATGCCAGCTCACATTTCACTCATAGGATGGTGACCTCTGAGGAAAAGGAGGTGTAACCTAGAAGATGACACTGTTGGGTCTTCTATACCTGGTTTCAGCCCTTATTAGTGAGTGTTACCATTTCCTACATGTGTCCATGAAGGGTTGTGACAACATGTGATTAACAGAATTGACTCTTCTTGTATGAAGGTATCCTGTCCTTGGTGCAGCTTCAGGAGTCAGAACCTGGTCTTCTGAAGCACTTACAATCACTGTCACTTGTTCTGTCACATGTTTCCCCACCACCAGTGATTACTAGTGGTCCCAGATCCAGCATTCCCCAGAAAAGAGGCTAGAGTGGATCAGGTACATAATTTATGGTAGAAGCACCTACTATAGACCATCCATCAAGAGCCACATCTCAATCACTGGAGCAACATCCAAGAACTAGGTCTTTCTACAGCTGAAATCTGTGACCACTGAGGACACAGCTCCACAATACTGTGCAGGAGACACATTGAGGAAACTTCAGCATGAGCCCAGAGGAGTCTGAAACAGCAATGGGTGCTCAGAACTAACTCAGCTAAGGAACTCTATTTCAGAATTGCAAAAGTCTGGTTATCTCAGACTTTGCTACTCCTCTACCTAAGGGCAGAGAGGATAGATGGTCATTTCTCTCTCTTTTTCTGAATATTACCTTTTTGTAAAGCCACACTTGTTTATTTCTCACTGTTTCTTTCAAGATAATGTATCCAGTAATATTTCTTCCCCTTTGGTCATGATTTTAGGCTTTACCAGCTGCGTCATTTCACTGCTCTTAAGAATGTTATTTTTTAATGAAAACCTCCTTTTAAAACTCAGCTGACGATAGCATTGATTTAGAAATTATTTATAAATAAATTCTACTTTGGATTCTCCATTCCTTCCACCCTTAGACAAATCTATATGTCAGAGCACTTCCTAGATAATTGACACAAAGCAATTGCTTTATGACTAAGGAAAGTGTCATAGACTAAATGGGGTTGACACATCACTGCAACTGTGTTACCTAACCAGTAATGTGTAGCTGAATTTTCCTGTGTTCCACCCAGTTTGCAGCTGCTCAGATGCAAGCAAATACAAGGAGGCTTATATTTATTAAAACTGCTTGTCCATTAAATCAGGCTTACTACTGAGTAGCTCTTACACTTAAATGAATCCATTTCTGTTCATCTATATGTCACCATGTTTTCTGTGCTTTACCTGTGTGCCATTAAATGCTGATCCCTGGACAGTGGGCTGGCATCACCTGACTCAGCCTTTTTACCAGAATTATTTCTTGTCCATCCAGGCTGTGTGGGATGCTGAGACGGAAGAGCTTGGGATCTCAAGCACACCAGAACCTTACTTCAGTGACCCATTCATCTTTATCCTGTCCTGGCTCACAGCTCCCCAGTAAGTTCATTGACAGTAAAAGGGGGCAACTGTGTGAATAGCCCAAACCAGAAGATAAGGATGAAAAATAAATGGACATTCTCTTCTGCACCTCAGGTCGCTGTACAAACTGAGGGCTCCTCTTGGAGTTTTGTAACAGTGTCAGTGTTTGGGCACAATATAATCCTTCCCTCTTTCCTCATCGCCTAGTATGTTTTTACCATGGTCAAGTCTCTTTTTTCATGGAATATAGATTTTTTTTCTTCAGATAATATCTTCAGATTTATAATTTTCTACCTTCTCTTCATCTCTTCAAGCCTCCCTCCTCCCCTTCCCGTAGAGATAAAACATCTCCCTGGATTCTTTTTAGAATGCAAACAGGCATCGTTATGAATCATTAATAAAAATTAAAATTGAGTCCATCAAAAACTGACATGATCAGAGCAGGTTCAAAATAAACAATCAGAAGGGATAAGAGCCCAAGAAAGACAGAAGAGAGTTGCAGATGCTTGAGGACCTCCTGATGTACTCACTCTTGGAATCCATAAAAAACACAAATTATTAGCCATATTATGTATCGACAAGAACTGTAGGATGAAAACAAAGAGATAATTAAATAACAAAAAATAGAATGATAAAAGCATGTGATGTTATAAGAAACAAACCTCCAAAAAAATCCATTTTAATTTGATTTCATGACTAGTACTTTTGGAAGCCTGCATCTTATGCTTAAGATGGTTGGTTATCCAGATTTATTGTTGGCTCCATTGCCATTGATTTTACAATTTTCATGAGTTCCTCTAGTTTGATTTGGTCATTTCTGCAGGTTTCCCCATCATTGATACTTATGCACTTGCTCATTAGAACCCTCTTCTCTCTTGACTGAACTCCTGGAGCTCTGGCTGGTGATTGGCTGTTTTGGATCTCTGCATCTGCTTCATCAGTCATTGGACAAAAAAGCTCTGTGATGGACAGTTAGTGTATTCATCTGTCTGATCTCTGCGGGGCAAGGCAGTTCAGTTCAGCACCCTCTCCACTATGGTAGTAGTTCCAGGTGTGGGGTCATCCCTTGAGGATTCCTGTAACTTCCCAGCATCTTGGGTTCTATCTGCTCCCCATGATATCTATCTCTATCATTGGTACTGTTTCATGGCTATTCTCACGCCCTGCCCTGTTCTAGACCCTTTGCATGTAAGACAGTTGTGTAGCTTGATTTGCTTGGAGGCCCCTGGGGATAGGATCAAACCCATCTGATTTCTGTGCATGATGGCGGGCATGGTATGAAGCTCCATACCTACAATACCTACACCTTTTGCAGGCTTGAGAGCAGAAGCGAAGGGCTTGGACTTTGCCGTCTACTGAATGTGCATTCCCCATGGGATGAGAGCAGGGTTGGACTGGACAGGAGGCCTGTGGAAACAGGAGGAAGGAAGAGGGGAATGTTTTTGATATGGTGTATAAAAATGAATTGAAAAATATTTCTTAATAAAAATAAAGAAAAAAAAGAAAAAAGTGGTTGGTTTCTCAATGAGACTCACACTTAGGAGAAACTAATTTTTATTTGCAAGAAGGTATATCTATGGAGACAGCTCGTCTGTGAGTTAGGGAGGGCACATGTGTCCACACTCTTTTCTCTCTTAGGAGCTCCATCTGTGTGACAGACCTTGAAGCTCTATCCCTGTTGCTCTCTCAGTCCTCTTGATATTGGTATATTATTGCAACTATCCTTATTTTAGCCTAGATCATGGTGTAGTTCATCACCTCTGTGCTCTATAATTTTCTCCTCTGTTTCAGGTTCCGAGCACGAGGAGTTTTGCAAAACATCACACACAGATAGCTTCCAGTGGGATCAAAGGTCTTTCTCACTCTCAGAATTATTGTCTGCCTGTGGCGTCTCTGTATGTGTTCCACTACTGCGAGAGGAGGCATTCTCTGATGATGCTGAGCAAGGTCTGATCTTTGAGTGTAGCAAGAATTGCATTAGTGGTATTTTATTTACAGCCTTCTCTTTTAAAGAACTATTAGTAATTTATTTCTTCTGAGGTCCTGTAGATCTAGCTCAGAAGTCTTGGTCATTGAAGTAAACTGCAGAATATGGTTCTATTTCTTTTTTTGGTTTGTTTTTCAAGACAGTGTTTTTCATGTAGCTTTGCAGCCTTTCCCTGGAACTCACTTGGTATCCCAGGCTTGCTTCAAACTCACAGAGATCCACCTGTTCCTGACCTCCCAAAGTGCTAGGATTAAAGGCGGAACAACCACCAGCCTGGCTTTTTTTAGATTTATTTATTTATTATGATAAAGCGATGATCTATGTCCTGCAGGCCCAAGGAAGAGGGCACCAGACTCTTACAGATGTTGGTGTAAGGAAGGGGGGCGTTACCATGGGTTGCTGGGAATGAAACTCAGGAACCATCATGGAAAGAGCAATCATAGTGCTTTTAACCTCTGAGCCATCTCTCCAGCCCCGGGTTCTATTTTCTGAAAGTCACCTTTATGTTCAAATCAGATATTGTTGGTTACTTCCACAACTTTTTTCCCCATTGACTTAGCATATCTTGCAATCAAAACCATTATAATTCAAAGGACTGAGTTTATGTTGATGTTGCATCTATACTTTAGATCTTCTACTCTATATTGGTCCATACCTGACTCTCACAGTGGCCCCCTAACTTTAAGCTCTCTTTTCCCTTATTCTCTCCTTCTACTCTTCCTCCACTCTCACATTTTGTTCCTGCTTCCAAAACATAGCTGGGCTGAAATTTCATGAAAGGACCTTGTTCGCATCCGCTGAAGTACAGTGAGTTTTGTGGTAGAGTATTAGAACATCTGATTGCTTGCAGACAAAAGAAAAGGACAAAACACGAGTATAAAATAATAAAATTATTGATTATTATTACATATATGTGTATAATTTAAAGAATATTTTATTATGCTTTGACTACAGACAACTACTGTGCCTTATTGCTCCACAGAAACCGGAATATATACATAGTAAAATAATTTTAAGTATGGCACAGTTATGAAATGTAGTTAATCAGATATGAAATTAAATGAAGTGTTCCAATAAGTGTAGCTTAGAGTTGATTTATGATATTTACCTTGCTGTGAAATGAGTTTGGAAAAAAAATGATAAATAAAAATTATATACTGTGTATGTTTTCTGGTTAAATAACTTCAAAATTTTAAACTTTTCTGTTTATATTTATGACTAGGTTCTGGTTTCAACTGTTTTTGGAATGTAGCACTCCTGTTACATCAAAGTCTCTATTTTAAAATTTTCCAAAGTAGTAAAAGAACCATGAGTATGATTCCAAGGTGAGAGAGTAATACAGAGTCTCCTACGGCTATCTGATGGACATCCCATTCCAACCTGACCCTTCCCCTTTCTAAGGACATGGCACTCTACACTGAATGGGGTGATTCTTAGCATGAAGATCCTTGAAACTGCCTCTCTCTGAGACAAGATTGTTAGGCCATAGTTTTCCCAAAGAGAAATTCATTCTCTTATGAGATAAACTGTCTTTAGGGTGATTTACAGGGCCTTGGAACTGGGTCATTTCTGATATTGTAGTGTTCCAAGGAGAGTAACAGATTATAGGAACTAACTGAAACTTCTCCATGTCAGATCTTATATACTTCCAGGGAAGGGTTCTAACTTCCATAGGAGATGTCTCCTGGGCCTGATAAGTGGATAAATAAAATGAACCCATTGCTGGGCCTCTGTAGTACTGCTCCTTAGGCTCTGCATGACTCATTTATCTTGGTTTTACTTTTTGCTGTCTTATGGAAAAAATATTTAACAACGTTATTTGATCACACAGAATTGATGTCATTTGAAAATCATAACATATAATATCAGACTGTATCTTAGTTCCTGGTCCTCATGCCTTATATACCTTTCTGCTTCCTGCCATCAACTTCCTAAGATAAAGGTTGTCTCACCATGCCTGCCTGTTCCCAATGTAGCATTGAACACACAGAAATCTAGATGGATCAGTACCTTTGGAATGCTAAGATTAACAGGCCATGTGTGCCACCATTTTCTGGCCTCCTCTTTATCTAGTGGCTGTCCTGTCCTCTGAGTCCAAATAAGTTGATTAGGGTGGTTGTACCATATATTGGGAACACAATATCACCAAATTTCCCCATTTTTGTCTAAAATAAAAATAAGCTATATAACTAAAACAAGAAAAACTCTATCCAATAAGTATATACAACATATATTCAAGAATTATAATAATAATGTTCTAGTCCATTAACATTTGACAGATTCAGACAAAAAAAATTCATTATTACCCTATTTAAAACAAGTAGTTCCTTTTAAAACGTAGATACATTAATCCTCCCTTTTTATCTTTATCGTATCCATATTCTATTTTTTGTGAGTATATCCAAAAATCTACCTTTTATCTATCATTTCTATATCTTCCATTTTTAGAGTAGATTCAATGATCTACCCTTTTCTATATCTTCTTACTCTTTTTCTTTTCTTTAAACAAGGACCCTGTATCTAATCTCCTTTGTTTAGCATTTTTTCAAATCATTCACAATTAACAACTTGTAACTAACCATCATAAACCAATAACAATTATTGAATTGAATGACCAAAAATCATACCCCACCTCTTGGGAATGCGGGCATCCTTTTCTTAAAATTACTTTCTGACTTCTGGGGACGAAGACACCTTTAGGGGATCCTTAAAAGAACATGTTGGTTAACTGTGATGTCCTGGGATTGGTAGCTCTAACATTTGTTGTCCAGTCTCCGCATAATGGGAAAGTGCAGGGCTTGTCTCAAGTCCTTGCTCCAGTTGTCTGTGAATCTGAATCATTTCAACTAGCCATCTAATTGTCCTGAGCAGTTTGTAGTCCAAAGTCGATCTTTCCATGGTGTTAATTAGCTTAATGGCTTTACCATAGTCCATGGGGAATCATCTTTTGGGTTACTCGTCATGCTCTTTTGAACATTTCAAAGTTGCTGTTTAGGTGTGGTCAAGGTTCGCCTGCAGAAAAATTTTTTCTTTCCTTTTTTTCTTTTTTTTTGCCCCTCTGTGGTTTGGAGTCAATCACAATCTGATACATGTCTGTCTCTAGGAACCATGAACATTCTACCGAGAAGAGAAAATCTTCACAACAATTCTCCCCACCGTTTGTCTCGCCAAACAATTTCTCAGACCGTGACCTTGTTGCTATGCTTCCTTTTAACCAATGATGGTCTTGGGCCATTCTTCTCTGAACAAGCACTCAGTAAACCACTTTGATCAGGTAGCAGCATATCCACAGTAACCAACATATGATGAGGACAGTTCAGCAAACTTGGAGCAAGCACAACTGTTCTCCAGTCCCACACCACTGTTTATCGTGCCCATCTGAGCTGTTCCTTAGCAAGCCTCCCAGGCTGGCCTCAAACTCGGGTTCCTCATGCCTCTGTCTTCTTTAGTAAATCCTATGGGCATGCAGCCTGGGCTTGAGCTTGGGACTGCAAGGCCTCAGGAAAGTAGTTTTTTTGAGAATTAGTACCATGAACATTGAGTGCCAGATGTAACATGAATCTTTAGATGTCTTATTAATTAAAAAAGAAATTGAAAAAGAAAAACCACAGAGTCAGGTATTGGCTAAACGCTGTTTCCTCAGATTGAAAGCCTCTGGATCTTCACCCAAATGTATCTCAGTTGACCTGCTGCTAAAAGCTAAAAGCTTATAATGCCTAAAATCTTAACCAGGCTCTAGTTCCTGGTCCTCACACCTTCTATACCTTTGTGCTTCCCCAAAATCACTTCCTGGAATTAAAGGCATATGTCACCATGCCTGGGTGTTTCCAGTGTGACTTTGAACTCACAGAGATCCAGGCATATCTCTACCTCCCAAGTGATAGGATTAAAGGTGTGTGTGTGCCACCATTTCCTGTCCTCCATATCTAGTGGCTGTTCTTGTTTCTTTGGGCCCAATAAGATTATTGTAGGCGTTACACAATATATTTGAACACAAATATCACCACAGACATTGTCTCAAATTGATTTAATCTCACTGCCATAAGTGATTGCTCTGAAATATCTGTAACATTTCTATATAATCTCTGAGCCAATCCTATACTGAGTCAGAAAAGGCTTTCTAGAAATTGTTGTGTGATTGTGATGCATCAGGGCAGGCAAAAGATGGAATTCTGTGGAGGATTGGGAAGCTTTTGATTCCTTGAAGTAATCCAAGCCTCTGTCCCCACAGAAGTCAGGATCTTTGAAAAATTGCATGGCTCAGCCATTCATTCTGAACAGCAAAACCCAACTTTCATACCACATTATTAGTCTCTCTGTTGAGGGTCCCCACAGTTCACTTATGGGAACTGCCCCTTTCCTTTTATCCTGACTCTGTTTATATTTCAACAGAGAGTTCATGATGGTGTTGACGCTTTACATTGCAAAGACAAGTGCTGGAGGGCACAAAGCCTTATAGAACAAGGAATTTTCTGTCTACCTACTTGGTACAGGAACACTTTCTGAGATAATGTGATTTGCTGGAGAAGGGCCAGAAAAGGAAGGATTAATGATGAAAGTGGTGAGAATAAAATTTCCAAGGAGGAAAATAAATATGCTGGCAAACAAACAAACATTCCAATTAAATCTCAACTGTGAGGGTGCTCATATATGTGTAGGAGCCAGGTGCAGATGGGAAACAAATTGGAGTTTCTAGCACAGGGTCTTGTTATTTTAATAAAACAGTTGGCTTGGATCTGAGGGACAAATATAGAATAAATTAAATAAAATAAGATGAATAGATTTAAATAAATGGAATTGTTGTACACTAGAGAAATCACATTGTCCATTTGTTGTTTTCATTCCTCTTTTTTGTATTATTATTTTGTTCCAAAAAATAGTCAAATTGTAAGCCATGCTAAATTGGCAGTATTTTTTCCTGTTCCTGCCATTCATTATATGTACAGCCAAAATGTATATAGATTCTTCTAATTAAAAAACAAAAAAGCATACACAGACAGAAATGATTGGAAGCAGACCTGTGAAAGGTGAACCAGAGCCAAGAATCAAGAGAAGTCCTCAGAGGGCCTTACTGCATCCAACATCAAAAGATGCGTGAGTATGTATATCTTTGTGTATGTGTGTGTGTTGTGTACATCTGTATGTGTGTGCTGTGTGTGTGTGTGTGAGTGTGTGTGTACATCTGTATGTGTGTGTACATGTGTGTGTGTGAGTGTGTGTGTGTGTACATCTGTATGTGTGTGTATGTGTGTGTGAAAGGGGATCATTGTGCACCACACACTGATGTCCATTCAATGTCAGCCAATGTCAGTGTTTAACTTGAGACAAAGACTGTTCCATTCCATGAAACATAGTAATGAACACACATGGCTCCTAATAAACATAAACTGGTCTCTTACATTTCAGTTTGGAATTCCACTGCTCTAGTCCCAATGTTACCCACTGAGGACTCCATAGTGTGACATACAGCTACATCTCTAAATCCAAATCAATAAGAAATTTAATTGGTTATTTAAACAAAGCAATTGAGGATTACACCTTACATATAAAATAAATATATTGAAATTAGGTTTATGAGGAAATGTAAGTGACTCCCCCCACAAATCTATGGGGACAACTTCCAATGAAGTATTTGTCCTGGTGTTAGATACATGAAACTGAATATTGCAAGGGGTTTTAGTTTGTCTTGATTTTTTTATTGTATTTTACCAAATTCATATTGCAGTGTGTTTCTAGGTACTCCACCAACAGATCAAATTCTTTGAATATATATATATATATATATATATATATATATATATATATAAAATATATTTTGATATATAGTAATCATATATATGATAAAATAGGTACCAGAAACTTGTTTTCTTTGAATAAAGAAGAGATGTGAATGGAGGTTGGTTCACGATAAAAATCTAGTCAAGATTATTGTGTACCAGTAGTGGGAATCCTAAAAATCAGCATCACTTCACACTCAGGAAGCTGGCTTTCTTTAGAATGGGTTTGAGTAAAGAGTTCAGTAGGATTGTGAAGTACCAAAGGGACACTCAGATCATGAAGTTATTTCTGAGCAAGTTCTCCAGGGGTAACTCTCTGTCATCCCATCAGTTTCCTCATTCTCGCAAGTTTTCTTGACACCACTTCAGGAATGTAGTATGTAACTCTGTGTCTTGTGCACAGAAGGACCACAGAGTGTCAGATGCTAAGTATGCCGATGTAGCTTGCTGGAGGATGGAGTCTTCAGTCCAGGTTGTGGCCTTGCCCTGGAACTTCTGATTGGTAGCCAGTACCACACCAACCTTTCCAGGAATAAATGGATGCAATTCACGTCGAGGCCCCTGTCAGTCTCTTGCTTCAACCAGAACATATAGCTGGTCAGCTGAAGTGTCATCCTGAAGCCTTGCAGGACAAACTTCACTGGAGAGCTCCAGGTGCTCCGTAAGACTCAGCCGCGCAGCCTGCTGCGAGCGGACCTGAGAGGAGGACACCTGTGGGAGGAAGCAGAGGTGGACGTATTCTCTACGCTGAGTATAGGACCTCTCCTGCAAGTCTCGGATATTTGGGCAGCCCTCTTACCTGTAAGCTGCTGCCAACAGCCGCAGAAGAGAGGATGATCCACCTCCACTCCATGATGAGGACCATTGTTGTGCTCAGTAGACTTGTGTAGATGGACCACAACATCCATATGTTGTTGTGAGGGTGTGGACTATCTTCCGTACGTATTCTTACCATGTATAGACTCACAGGATTTGCATATTCATGAGGGCAGGCACTTCTTGTATAAGCTGCGAGAAGGAAGGAGGAAGAGAACCAGGGCAGTTGGATGCTAGACAAGTCCTGCTAATCCAGGTCTGACAAAGTAGATGACATCAGCTGGCCTGTGACAACAATGTTCACTCAGTCGCCTTCTCTATAAGCTGAGCATAATAAGAAACACCCCCAAAGGAATCATCACATTGGAAATGGGTCAGAAGTATTCTTCCACCAAAGGATTGCCAAATTTCAATATGCATTGTCGTGAAAAATGTTAATTACTCGTATCCTTATTAGAGCAGTTAATCCATGGGATGCTTGTATAAATAATAGGACAACTTGTTTCGCATCTAACTTTGGGTAAGAACCATCTTTTCATGGAAGAATCTGGATTTCTACTGCGCCCCCATGAGAGGAAATCAATTGAAAAGGGTTTTCAGGATTATGTTAAATTTCCCTGTCTTGTATCAACTGGACCTATTATGCACTTAAGTCTTAACATTACAGACCTATGTGGACAAACATAGGAAGATTTTAACTTGTTATGTTGAATAACATCTGGCGTAATGATGATGATGAATACTCTTTTAGATGCGCTCCAAAGGGAATGGAAATGTCATGCCTTTAATATTAAGCACATTTAATTTGTCATAGAAAATGAACATAGCAAAGGTCCCTGGAAGATTTTTTGGAAACAGGAAGGGGAAACGACGTAATTATTAAAATGAAAAAACAGACACATGTGTGTTTCGTGAGTGAGCACATGGGAACAGATCGTTTCTGCTTATGTTATGAGGGCATCTAGTAGTTCTGAGTATCTTCAGCAGTTAAGTGTTTCTGTTGTTCCTAAGCTCCTCAGTAGGGAGGTTTTTTGTTCTGCATTCACACTGAGCTCCTCCAGATGCTGGCATGGTAAGAAGAAGTCAGCATAGTTCTTCATATTTAGGAAACTTGCTATTGCTAGTATTCCTCAGATACTTGATGCTTTGATTTGAAGTCTCAATTACAAACTCTGCTTCTCTAAGTAGTCTATAGTACGGTAACATCTCTTCTCACTGCACACATTTAAAATATATCAGTGGGAAAACTCATGAGTATTTGTTTAATAATGATTTTTCAATCATATGCAAAATTATGTAATTGTTTGTACAAATATCCCAACTTTGGGAGTAAGTAAACTTCCTTACAGCCACAGTCCTGATTACCTCAGCGATGCACAGTTGACCTCAAGGAAATCCGCTGCCCTGCATTATGCTGTTAGGATAATGCTTAGTAGGACTAGGATTAATAAAAACACTATTGGCCGCCAGTAGTCAGGCAGGAAGTTATAGGACATGATAAGCAGACAAGGAGAAATTCTTGTA
>NW_023411509.1:0-10803 GCF_903995425.1 Onychomys torridus
CATATGTGAGTTGAGACCAGCCTGGATTTCAGAGTGAATTCCAGTCCAGATAGGGTTTCAGAGAAAGAAAATATTTCAAAAGAGCCTTAAAGAGCCTGGCAGTGGTGGCACACATTGCCTTTAATCCCAGCACTCTGGAGGCAGAGCCAGGCCGATCTCTGTGATTTCCAGAAAAGGCACAAAGCTACACAGTAAAACCCTGTCTCGAAAAAACCAAAATTAAAAAAAAAAAGCCTTCTGATGAGCAGGCTGTTTAGAACATTGGGCTTAGGCAGGGACACTTTGCTCAGCCTGCAAGGAGGGGACTGGTCTTGCCTGTACTGAATCAACCAGGTTTAAATGAATCCCCAGGGGAGTCTTGGCCCTGGAGGAGATGGGAATGGAAGGGAGGGGCTAGGGGGAAAGTAGGAACGGGGGAGGGAGGGGGAAGGACAGTGGAACCCATGGCTGGTGTGTAAAACACAAATATAATAAATAAAATGAATGAATGAATGAATGAATAAATAAATAAATAAATAAATAAAGGAAAGAAAAGGGGGAAAAAGCCTTTAAGAGAAAAACTTGAACCCCAGATCTGTTGAGTAGAAGCCATAGTATGGCAGTGAAAGGACATCCACAATGAATGGACTGAAAAAAAAATCATTTTGCAGCAACAAAATCAAAGATAGAAAAGTAAACAAAGGAAAAGAAAAAAACTGAGCAAAAGAATATGAAGAGAGATCAAAAATCACATTGCTCTTTTTGCTCACCCAGTTTTAACTCTTACCCAGATCACAGTCCTCATCTTCATCTCATGTCTATCAAACCTCATGTTTCAAAAAATAAGAAAAAAACATGTCCCTCTCTCTGCCAACAGAAATGAACCTGCTTCAGCCTCTGTTTGTTCTATGTTGTTCCTCAGAGCCCTCCTGGATGACTCCTGCCCTCTGCCTCATTCCAAATGAGAAAAATTTAATGACTCTCCACCAATTAGGTGTCAGTTCAAATGTGTACAAAAGAGCATATCCAATGAAGCAATTAGGAGACATTAGGAAGAAAACATCTCTGTGAGCCAGCAGTTTCTCAAGGGATACAGAACATGCAAAGAGCCTATGTTGAGAATATGGAGTTGCTGAATAGAGTATTGTACCCAGAATCCACCAAAGACCACAAAAAGACCAAATCTGATGCAAAATCAAAGTCTTTTTATGGTTGTGGGTTAACCCTGGCCTCTCTGTCTGTCTGATGCAGCAGAGCAGGAGAGAGCCCAATTAGCAATGCGGCAGGTTTTCAGAGGGGTAACACAAGGAGGTTCTGCAGGTCTTAAGACTACATAGGAACAAAGTTGGGATTGGTTTACACAAGTGGCCATTATGTTAGTAACTTTCATTGGCTATGGTTTATTTGGGGTTAGTGTTATCTATTTTTGGCAGGGATGGACAAGTCCCATGTTTTGTCCCTGAACTCCTGTGGAGGTTGGCTTAGTTGAACAGGCTTGGTGTGTCCAATCTCACAGTTCTGCTGGGAGGGGCATCTGTGATTAATTGTCTTTTGATCAAGGCCCTCCTAGAAACTGCTTGCTCAGTCTCGGGAAGCTGACATTGATGCCCAATCTCAGAGAGAAGACTGAGAACCCTGCTATGGAATCTGCTTGGTCTTTTCTTTCTTTCTTCCTTTCTTTTTCTTTCCTTCCTTCCTTCCTTCCTTCCTTCCTTCCTTCCTTCCTTCCTTCCTTCCTTTCTTTCTTTCTTTCTTTCTTTCATTTTTTAAATCAACTTTATATTATTATATTTGTGTATTAATTTTATACATCAGCCATGGGTTCCCCTGTCCCCCCCCTTACTTCCCCTGCCTCTACCTTTCCCCCATCCCCTCCCCTCCATTCCCATCTCCAGCAGGGCCAAGACTCACCTGGGGATTCATTTAAACCTGGTTGATTCAGTACAGGCAGGTCCAGTCCACTCCTTCCAGGCTGAGCAAAGTGTTCCTGTGTAAGCCCAATGTTCCAAACATCCAGCTCATGCACTAAGGACAGGTCCTGGTCCCACAACCTGGATGCCTCCCAAACAGTTCAAGCTATTCAATTGTCTCATTTATCCAGAGGGCCTGAACCAGCTGGGGGTTCCACAGCCTTTGGTTCATAATTCTTGTGCTTCCATTCGTTTGGCTATTTGTGATTCTCACAAGTATCTGATATCTTGGACTTTTATGTTACTTTCTCCTCACCACTTCCCTCTGTGGCCCTACATCCCATTGAGATCATTCTATCTGATCAGGAGATTGATTGTACATCTGCTCAATCTGCTTTATGATTATATCTTCTTAGTGTATATTGACTGATCCATAGTTCCTTATGTGAAAACAAAAATACTCAAAGCAAGCAGAATTTGAGGAGCCTTTAATGTGCTGATTGATTGAATTATTATTGCAGGTGTGTTTACAAGCATGTATGTGTGTGTTGTGTTTGGTGCAAATTTTTTCCCATTTATATATTATTATATATGACCTGTTTCAGCATGTACGTTTAAGGTCTATGTTTATTTAAAAGTCTATGTGTATTAATGTATATATTTTATTAAACTCATTTTTTATCTTGACTGTTTTAGAGTGAGTACATTAGATTGTGTATGTACACTTTACTGTGAATCTCTATATTTTAGTGTGTGTGTTCTTATATTTTTGTATTTATTGTGTTTGTTTTGTTTGAAATTTCGCTCCAGGCTTCACTATTATCATGATAAAACTATCATCCAACTCACTGTATATTTTTCATTTAATCATTAAGTGTCTTTATTAGCTATTAATTAACTGACTTTCTGGGGGCAGCTTCTGACCTGATAGATTGGCTGTCTAGACTATCTAGACTACTCAAGACACATACAGAACACTAAACCCACTTATTAATTTTGGCCCTCATGATTGGTTGTTTCCTTTTCTGTTCTTTTTAAAGAGCCATGAGTACCCACTAAACAATATTAACTATGCTAACTCTGAACTTGGATAAATAAGAAATGCGAGGCTGTCACCTCTCCACATACTTATTCAATATAGCACTTGAATTTCTAGCCAGAGCAATAAGACAACATAAGGAGATTAAGGGGAAACAAATTGGAAAGGAAGAAGTAACACTTTCCCTATTTCCAGATAACATGATAGTATACATGAGTGACCCCAAAAATTCAACCAAGGAACTGATATAACTTATAAACATCTTCAGGAATATAGCAGGATATAAGATCAACTCAAAAATAAAAAATTGGTAGCCCTCCTATATACAATAGTCAAACAGGGTGAAAAGGAAATCAGAGATACATCACCTTTACAATAGCCACAAACAATATAAAATACCTTGGGGTTACTCTAACTAAGCATGTGAAGGACCTATATGACAAGAACTTTAAGTTACTGAAAAAAGAAATTGAAGGAGATATCAGGAAATGGAAAGATCTCCCATGCTCATGGATATGCAGGGTTAACCTAGTAAAAATGGACATCTGACCAAAAGCATTCTACAGATTCCACGCAATCCCCATCAAACTACAAACAAAATTCTTCACAGTTCTGGAAAGAATAATTCTCAACTTCTAATGGAAAACCAAAAAAACCCAGGACAGCCAAAAGAATCCAGTACAATAAAACAACCTCTGGAGACATCACCACCCCCAATCTCAAGCTCTACATTAGAGCTACAGTAATAATAAAAAAAAAAAACAGCTGGGTTAGTTACTGGCATAAAAACCGACATGTGGACCAATGGAATCTAATAGAAGAACCTGACATTAACCCGCACAGCTATGATCTGGTATCTTCTGTTTTGTTCACCTTAATTATACCCACAAGGTCAGGCTAGTGTGTGTAACCAGAATCCTTTTTGGTTTTATTTTTAAGTTTGTCTCTCAGACAATGTCATATCAAATAGTCAAGGGTAACACAACCCGCTTTTTAATTCTCGGCTCCCCGATCAGGTGACACTTGCATCTTGTGTTGTAGAAACTATTAGTGAATCCAAGAATATTTATAAATCACAGTTAAGAGAAAATATCAATTCAAACAACTGTAAAACTTAATCTCTGAAACATAATTTAAGAGACGACAAAGGATTAAAATATACATCCTAACTTGAAATCCAGACTGCATCTAGGATGCTATATAGACCAAGAAGGAGCTGAAATTCAAGGCTATTCATGCCTATCTGATATCTGCCTCCAAAATACTTCAAAGGTATGGAAGTACTAACAAGTAAATTCCAGTCTAATAGGCATTTTATTAAAACCACACCACACCAAGCAACACCTCAAAAAAACAAAACATTACACAATGAAACCAAATCAATCCTCAAATTCTGTTTTTCCCTTTTAAATGTAGGATGTTGACATGTAGCTGAATTCCTAGTAAGAACTCCTCAGCATGCGAAAGTTCTCTTGATGGAGGGGTGTGACTTACCTTGACACTGGTGACAGCTCCAGTTCCCAACAGGACCAGTCTGTGAGTGACTCCAGACTCTAGGACTGTGAGAGCTTTCTAAGGATCCTCTGGCCCTTTATACTCCCTTTGCCTCATACCCACTCTATGTTGCCCCACCTCCCAAGAGTATGCTTCCTTCTGATTGGGAGATTGAGTGTCTATCGAATTAATCCCCTTTGTGGTTATTTTTCCTTAGTGTATTATGATTGAATCAAAGCCTCTCACTTGTAATTAAAAATAGAAACCTAAGGAGAAATAGGAGAGGTCATGGATTAATTGGTTCGAGTTACACAGTTTATGTGTACTTGAATGTTTGTTTGTTCTATATGCATTGTCTTAGTGTCTATTTGTGGCAAATTTCAGTGTTGTTTTGTGTGTGTCTAGGAGTTTGAGTAAATGTAATCAATGAGTATATACATTTGCATGTACTTTAGTATGTGTATCTCAGTGAGACTGTGTTCATTTGTGTGTATTTTAGTATGTGTGTGTATTTTAGTGACACAGTGTGTGTGTGTGTGTGTGTGTGTGTGTGTGTGTGTGTGTTGATTGATATTGTGATGCTGGCATCACTTTTATAAAGTTAAAAGGACCATTGAGCTATATTTCTGGAACCCTTTCAATTAATTAAGTTTATTAATTTAATTTCCATATTATTCCATAAAAATATTTCTTTTGACAGTGTCAAAGCAAACAAAACTAAATTAAAATATAAATCTTAATGCTAGAACTAAATTAAACTTCATTTTAAAATTTAATACTTAAGCTGTTTTTGTTTGGTTTTTTGCTTGTTTGTTTTGTTTTTGAGACAGGGTTTCTCTGTTTAGCTTTGTGACTTTCCTGGAACTCACTTGGTAGTCTAGGCTGGCCTTGAACTCACAGAGATCTGCCTGCCTCTGCTTCCTGAGTGCTGGGATTAAAGGTGTGTGCCACCACTACCCGGCTGACTTAATCTTAAACTTAAAACTAAAACTAAAGAAAAACAAATTGGAAAGAATAAGAAGCAAGACAATTTAAAAACAGAGAGATCATTAAATTGGTTGGAAAATCTTGGAAAATTTCAGAAACCAGTGTATTTTACGAAATCCTACACATCTCATTTCAGACCTGGTAAGCCAGGTGGTGTTTTCTCAGGAGGCTCTGAGTGTGAGATCCTGGGAGAAGCTGGAAGAATGTGACATCAGCTCTGAGTGTTGCAGGCAATGGTGTGTGTGACTCTGTTCAGCAAATACATCCTATCTCTGTCTCCTAAAATAAAGACAAATGATGTGTCAAGAAATTTTATTTTTCCTTATCTCATAACTAGGAAGTGTAATGTTCAGTTAATGAAATATGTTGAAGAAAAAGCCAAAAGTCATGAAGCAGATGGCAAGTCATCTCACACAACCTCCTTCTCAGAGACCCACTGAAGACATGACACAGAAGAGGAACTGCTTCAGAGCAGTGAGTCCAAGAGCTCCTCCAGAAGAGGAGGAAGCAACCAAGGTCAGTGCACCTAGAACTCCTGAAAACTGGGGCTTTATGGTACTCTAGAAAGTGGATTTAACCATGGTGAATGGGTGTTTGTAACTCATATTCTTTTATACCAGCATCGAATTTTTTGTAGTTTTTTTTCTCAAACTACCTGCCCACTGAGAACATCTGAGGACCTACTTTTTACACACTCACTGTCATGAGCAATCTGGTATTTTCCCACTTTCAGTGTATTGAATCATTTTTAGCTATGCATTCATTGCTGACTGAGCACTGACCTTAGTACCTCATATGTACAAAGCCATGCCTGTTGCTTAGGTACAACCCCAAACTTAGTGGTGTGTCTCTAGGGGGCTCTCTACCTCAAAGCAATGCCCAAATTGACATTGTCCCACCCCCCAACCCCACCCCACCCCGGCATCAATGAGCTATATCTGCAGCCTCCACTTTACTTTTAGATCCCATATCACCAATTTTTACAGGCTGACCTGGAACTAACTATCTGTACAGACGAGGATTTTCTTTAACATATTTTCTCCCTCCCTTATCTTCCTGAATACTGAGTCCAAAGATCTGAGTCACACTACCTTTTGTACTGTAACCATTTCAACACAAATTTCTTTATTTCTGTATTGCTCTGTAAAGTGGGCCCAGTGAATGATTGTGGAAATCTTTCTTTTTTTAGCAGATGGTGGACTATGTTTCTAGTACTTATAGTTCTAGGATATATCCTGCAATGCAAGGTTGAACCTCACCTAAACATTGTTTTGTAGGACTTTGATATTTATGTGAGATTGCATCTTACTCTGTGTTCATTATTCAGTCCACACAAGTAAAACGCAAGAACTGTGGGGTCTTTGGACACATGGCAAGGAGCAGGATGCGTCCCATGAAACTCTGGCATGGAGCCCTTCCTGTCCAGCCACTGGGCTCAAACAAGGAGAATGAGAATCTGAGAACAAGGAAAGACCGGGAGCTCCAAACTCCAAGAAAGTTTAAAACTATTGAAAGAGAGGAGAAAGATAGACAAATGTGAGCATGGGACAATTCAGAATGATCCAACAGCATGGGGACATGAGTAGATGGCGTTAGATGTCTGTTCATTGTATTCAGACACCTCATGACAAAGCCAAGACAACACCAGTTTTCAACAGATGGAGTGCTCTTATTGAGAATCACAAAAGAAATGGGAAAGTGAGAGCTGTGGATGCTGCCCACCATAGACAGAGTAGTAGTAGTAGAGTCAAATGAATGGATGCAGTGCTGGGCTGGGGTCTTGATCAGCTGCTAGTGCACTTGTCTACCATGCAACTTTCCTGAATTAACTCTCCACTACCTTATCAACAATTGGTTGCATTCCTGGAAATCTAGCAAAGGAGAGGTTGGTAATAGTCGTTCCGAAGCTCATGGTGTTCTTCAATTTTGGTGGGATTTCGAGGTTAGCCTGAGTTACAAAACACACTGATTGAATTTAATATAAATACATGAGCAATGCTGATGCCTGGGTGTATGGAAGGTTTCAGGTGTATTGCTAGATCCTGATGTAAAATGTGATCCTAGATCAGAAAAGCAAATCTCACTGTGGCTTCAGTGCCTCCTCCCCCCATACAAAAGCATGGATTTAATTTCAAGTTTTAATTGCTTTTAGTAGTTTGGATGCAGAAGTTCTGCTGATCCCAAAACTTCATGTAATGGCTTCTGCATGCAAGACTCTAGTCTCTCTTACTTCCTCCTTTTATTTCTTTTAATTGTCTCATGGTCTCTAATTATCATGTTCTCTTCCTTTAATTTTCTTTATGCCTTTTGTTGCCAGTCTCAGTTCCCTATTCTCCCTTACTTCCCCTTGTTTCCACTCACTTTCCTTTCTCATGAGCATCTTGGGAACAGGGACTTATTCAGCTTATCTTGACCTTGAACATGCTCTTTGGGTGAGCTTGCCCTTCATCTCCAGATTTAGCTAGCCTGGCTCTCAACATTCAGGGATTGCAGGTACACAATTACATACCTAGCATGTTTTTTATTTCTCTGAATCAGAGTGTGTAATTTGTTATTCTCTGGATCTTCACTTCATCCTTCTTTGCTCTTATAAGTACCAGGGTTGAAGATTTGCAACACTACATTTGACTTTGTGTGTCTTCAAGAGGTCTTGAGTTCAATTCCCAGGCACCACATGGTGACTCACAACCATCTGTAATGATATCTTGTGCCCTCTTCTGGCTGTAATCATGCATGTGGGCAGAATAGTGCATACATAATAAATAAATAAATCTTAAAAAAAAAAGAAGTTTTTCCACAGTACAGGAAGTTTGGGAGCTTTGCTGTGCTTGTTGATTTTTGTTTCTTTTTAAAGTTTTATTAATAGCCATTTCTTGTTCTTTAAGTAAACAACATTATACAATGAAAATACATTGGGAAATACCCAGAGACATGTTTGTTTCTTCCCTTAAGGAAAGCTATGTTCATCCTAGGAGGAGGGGAGGCAAAATAGGAAGTAGTCCCTGGAGTCTTTCTTATTTAATTACTTTTTGTGGTTATTATTGTTTTCAGAAAAGCCCTCAGATTCCAGGGAGACTCTAAATCATAGTCCTCAAATGCAGGACATACAGTTCCTTAACAGACAGCCCAGGGGACAGCAAATGGCAGAATTTCTGAATCCATTCACTCAGTTTTTCTCTCCTACCAAGAGTCTCTTACAAGTGGGGACTGGTAAGTCACTCATTCAGAGATAAGATGATGTCATCTTGGAAATCAGAGTTGTCTGAGCTGTCCTCTATCAGGATCATTTCCACTTCCCCCTCTGCATCAGGGTCTTCATATTCCCCCTCTTCTCCCTCCTCTGGAAGGCTTGCAAGCTCCTCATCAGAGGGAGAGAAGTCATTGTCCCCACCTTCTCCTGTTATCTCACTGTTGTTAGCATCCTCTCATTTTGCCTCCAACCACCGGTCAGTGTCAAGTTCCTCTACATCATCAGTGTCATTATCATCATCATCATCATCATCATCATCATCATCATCATCCTCTTCCCCCTGTTCTTCCTCTTTCCAATACTCTTCTTCATCTTCTTCCTCTGCCAGATGCTGCCTGCCCACTTCATAGAGCCTGCATACTGTGTCCATGTTCAGGGCATCCAGGCTCTCTTGATTCTCAATTACAACAAGAAAACAATCTTTGTTGTCTGTACACAGGTCAAAGATGTTCTGTTTAACATCAGTAGTTGCTATGGGTTTACAGTCCATTGCATTATATGTTTATCAAGGTCATGCAACCAATTTCATTGTCTTAGCATTGGCCCTTTGTGCCTTCTGTATCCCTTGCAACACTGGAGGCTCAAAATGATGTTTTCTTCCTAATTACTCCTAATTGCTTCATTGGATTTGCTCTGGTGATGGGGAAACCTTTGCACTGACATGTGATTGGTGGAAAGTCATATAAAAGTTTTCTCACCCCCTATGTAGATGGTGTTATGGATGTAGAGTTGAGCTGGAAATCACTCCTGTAGTAGAAAAGGGGACAAGGGAATAATAAACTTATAACTCAGGGCCCAGAGTCTCATCTCAACACAGGACAGACTCAGCCTTTAAGCCCAGCACATGTTATTCTATCATCACACAGCATGTAGATGACATTTATTTTCATGTCACCACATGGATAATTACAAAGAAGATTTACATGGGAGGCGGGCTTGACTAAATTACTGTTATTAGAATTGAGATTTGAATTACTTAAAAAGAATTGGAGATTGTTTACTACTGGGTACATGAGAGCCTGATGTACACCCCTTCCTGTAAAAATCAAATCACTTGTACAAGATCCCAAAGATTGTCTCTCATTAAGTTGGAATTCTTTTCCTTATTTATTCATTCTTTCCTTCATTCATTTATTCATTGCTTCCATTTATCTTGCAGTTTCATTCTATCCTTTATGAAAATTTGTTAAATTTACCCCTACCCAAAATAATATTTACAAATGAAACATGCTAGGAGGAAAAAGTCAATTTTTTTTGAGTGGATATTTGTCGGTACAAGTAAGAGGCAAAGATAAGCCATTAGAGAAGATACAACCTTGTTAGTAGCAGGTTCACCTCATGATTAGAGAACCTATGGACAGAAGTAAAGGTCTAGGCACCATGAAGAGATACCAGGAGAGGCTACTGGTGAAAGTGCTGCCCAGTTGCAAGAGAATCACAGGCATTTTGGAGATCCCAGGACCAGAAGATGACCAAAAGAAAGTGCAGAAGTGATGGAGTGGAGCCTGCGCAAGCTTAGATAAGCTGTGTGTTGCAGAGGGCAGAGACAGAAACATGACCCCAAAGCCCTTGCAGGAGCCTAGAGGATCACAAGTGGATCCCAGATATTGGACATTGGGCGACTCAGACTGTTGGGGTTGGGTTTGGGTTTGGTCAGATTGTGACTGTGCCCCTGGTGCTTTCTCTTTAGAAATATTGAGTTTTTGATTTTATAGAAGCTCATGGTTGAGAAGACTGAATTTTAAGAGATTAAAACTTTTAAATATGTTTGAACTTGTAAAACTCATTTTAAAGTTTTAAAAATGTTTTTATATTGTGATGTACATCTCCAGACCACGCATTAATATAAACAAGAAAAGATTGTGGCTTAAAGGGAAGTGTGTCAGGTCGACAAGAAGTCAGTGGTGCTAGTTTTTGTCAACTTGACACAAGCTAGAATCAGAAGGACGTCTCAGCAGAGAAGAATTGTAATCCATAAGATCTGAGTGCAGGCAAGCCCTTTGACATTTTCTTAATTGGTGATTGATAGGGCGAGGAGTTCAGCCTATTGTGGGTGGTGCCTGCCTGGGAAAGGTGGTCTGCATTCTATAGAAAGACTGAGCAAGCCAGGTGAAAGTAGTCCAGTAAGCACACCCCTCCAGGGA
>NW_023411510.1:0-18745 GCF_903995425.1 Onychomys torridus
ATAACTAAGCAAGTGAAGAACTCATATGACAAGAACTTTAATTCTCTAAAGAAAGAAACTGAAGAAGGTATCAGAAAATGGAAAGATCTCCCATGCTTGGGGATAGGTAGAACCAACATAATAAAAATGACAATGTTACTAAAACAATCTACAGATTCAATGCTATCCCCATCAAAATCTCAATATAGTTCCTCACAAACCTCAAAAGAACAATAATTAACTTCAGATGGAAAAAAAAACTCAGGATAGCTAAAACAATCCTGTACAATAAAGCAACTTCTGGAGACATGAAGCTTCCTGACCTAAAGCTCTACTATAAAGCCATAGCAATAATAACAGCTTGGTATTGACATAAAAACCGACATGTGGACCAATGGAATTGAATTGAAGACCCTGACATTAACCCACATACCTGTTAACACCTGATTTTTGACAAAGAAGTCAAAACTGTACAATGGAAAAAAGAAAGTATCTTCAACAAACAGTGCTGGTATAACTGGATTTCAACAAGTTCATCTGACCTGCAGTGTGGTGGGAATGAGGAATCTGCAAGTGGCACTTTACTCTACTGCATGGTGGATTTAGCCTTTGCTAGTAAAAAAAAAAAGTTTCTGGGCTATGCACTGCTTTAATAGAACTGCTTCTGATAGTTGATGGTACACATGGCTCCAGACCCAGAGCTGGCGGTAAACTGTACCACCACCACTTTGGAAAGCTGAGATGGGCACAGCCAGCAGCCTCAGCAGCGTTTCAGTCTTACAATGATGGATCTTACACAGAGTATCTGGTTTATGTTGTCTTTGGGATTTTTAACTGCAGAAATAGATTTGATCATAAAAAATATGTAAATTTTAAAGGTACTTGACTTCAAAATTTGGATATAAGGATATGTTTTCTGAAAAAGAGTCTCTGTTTTGGTTTCCACAGAAAGCCAGAGGCTGTGGATTTGTTCCAGATTAAGATACATCAGCCAAGACCACCTGAAAGGTCTCCATCACACCATGGCCCAGATGATCCAACATCCAGAAAGGTTTCAAGGCAACTGGCTCAGAGGTTTACCCATGGACTACTCCATAATCCTAAAATTTCTTTGTGTCCCCATAAGAGACAGTGCCCCACCTCCAGCAGGAAGCAATAAGAGAAACTATGCACAATTTCCCAAAATTATCAAGCTGGCTTTGGAGATGGAATTGGCTCACTCCTTCTCTAAACCCACAAGAGCCTTCTGATGTGGGACAGAGAAAAAACAGTATTTTTTATTTAAATCAGGTTGTTTATAAATGCAATCTCTTTCTAAAGAAAAAAAGAGGACATATGATATAGATATAATAGAATGAAAGTGTAGATGAATGATCTTATTTTTAAAGAACAACAACTTGTTTAAAATGTCTTACACTTGGTATAGATTTTAGTCTATTGATACAAACTTAAAGTTAATTTTGTTATTCTGTATATATATTTCTATTCTCATTTGAGGAATTATGTTTATGCAACTCATTTAGATTGTAATGGATAATTAAGAAATACAGATCAATTAGTCTCCTATGATAGTTAAACTTACAGTCATGTTAAGTTTTCTAGGTATACATGGATATATTTCAGATAGACAAGTAATCTTCAAACACTTCAAAGGTCTACAGAATATGGCATTTAAAATATTTTAAAATTTAGACTTTTGGGATAGTGGACATGTCTGCTCCTGGCAGCACTGATTTACTTCAGAGAGGAGGATGGGCATTGAAGACACTTCATATGGAGTTCTCTTCACCTTGCAAAAATAGCCATTTGGGCAAGAAACTGTTCTTGCCTGGACTGCTTGATCAACTGGACATGCAGGACCCATAGAAAGATACAGTTCTCTTTGTTCCACATCCTCTCCAACATAAGCCTTCATCAGTGTTTTTGATCTTAGCCATTCTGACAGGTGTAATATGGGAATTTTGATTATCATTTTGATTTTCATTTCCCTGATCACTAAGGATGATGATCACTCCCTTAAATGTCTTTTGGCTTTTTGAGATACTTCTGTTGAGAATTCTCTGTTTGGCTCTGTAGCCCATTTCTTAATTGGATTGTTTGGTATTTTGATGTTGAGTTTCTTGAGTTCTTTATTTATTTTGGAGTTCAGACCTCTGTCAGATGTGTGACTAGTGAAGGTCTTTTCCCATTCTATAGGCTGTCATTTTTGCCTTATAGACCGTGTCCTTTTCCTTACAGAAGCTTCTCAGTTTCAGGAGGTCCCATTTATTAATTGTTGCTGTCAGTGTCTGTGCTATTACTATTTATATTTAGGAAGTTGTCTCCTGTGCCAATGTATTCAAGGCTACATCCTACTTTCTCTTCTGTCAGGTTCAATGTAACTGGATTTATGTTGAAGTCTTTGATCCACTTGGACTCAAGTTTTGTGCATGGTGATAGATATGGATCTATTTACAATCTTCTATATGTTGACACCCAGTTATACCAGCAATGTTTTTGTTTTATATTATTTTCTAACCATTATTTAGAAGAGTCTTTGTTTTCCATCAAGAGAAAGTAATGATGATAGCTCAGATAGGAGGGGAAGTGCACAGGATCTCAGAGTTGTGGGGGAGAAAACTGTAATCAAATATTGTGTGAAGAATAAATTTTCAATAAAAATGCAGGGGATATAAGTTTATGTGTGATAATGTAGATGCCCTGGGAAAATATTATATTAGATAAGAAAGGAATAAAGGAGCAAAAAATAGATTATCTCATTCATATGAAAAACCTAAATGGGGTCTCTAAACCCTGCCCCCACACCCATTTGCTGGAGACCCCAGCCACTTCCTGAGACTCAGAGACAAACACCCAGCTCCCATCCACCCCAGAACTCACATCTGGACCAGAAGTGAGTGTCTGGGGTTATAGCCGGAAAGGCAAGTGCCCTTGGGTCCCACCACTGGACAAGGCCACTCCAGGAGGACCTGACCAACCTCGCCCCAGTTTCCTGCAATCAGCAGGCCCTGCGGGAAAGTTCCCCTTTTCCAAGACTGCAGGCAGACACTGCAGTCTCCACACCCTGCCCCCACACCCATTTGACCAAGACCTAAGCCACCTCCTGAGACTCAGAGACCAGCTGCCAGCTTCCATCTGCACTGGAACTCCCATCTGGACCAGAGGTGAGTGCCTGGGTCATAGTCAGGGAGGCAACTGGGCCTGGGTCCCACTGCTGGACACAGGCCACCCCGGGAGGACCTGACCAACTTGGCCTCAGTTTCCTGCCAATGGGCAGGCCCTGCAGGAAGGCTCCCCTTTTCCAGGACTGCAGGCAGACACTGCAGTCTCCACACCCTGCCCCCACACCCATCACTCTCATCTGGACTAGCTCTCCCATCTGGCCCAGAGCTTCCATCTGGACTAGAGAGAGGCTCTCTAAATCTATCAACTCTCTCTGGACCAAGTACACTGATAAGACCAAGAAAAAACACAAGAGGAGATGGGCAGACGTTAAGGCAGAAGTATATACAACAGAATTAAGAGCAATACAGCATCACCAGAACCTAGCCTTTCTGCAACAGTCTAGACCTGAACATCACAGAAATGGAAGAAGAAGAAGAAAACAACCTTATAAGTAACATCATGAAGAGGCTAGAGGCTTATATAGAAGAATCAAAAATAAAGGAGAGGAACAGACAAACAAAAAAAATGGGAAGAACGCTATAAAAAACTAGAGGAAGGACATTTAAAGCAGAAGAAATCAATAAATCCTTGAATGAAAATCATGAAAAAGCGAGGGAGACAATCCAAGACCTGAAGAGGGAAATAGAACAAATGAGGAAGAGACTAGCAGAAGGAATGTTGGAAATAGAAAATCTGAGTAAACAAACAGGAACTTCAGATACAAGTATAACCAACAGAATGCAAGAGATGGAAGAGAGGATCTCTGGTGTTGAAGATGCGGTAGAAGAAATAGATTCATCAGTCAAAGAAAACACTAAAACCAACAAAGTCATGGCACAAAATGTCCAAGAAATTTGGGACACCATGAAAAGACCAAACCTACGAATAATAGGGATAGAGGAAGGAGAAGAATACCAACTCAAAGGCACAGAAAATATATTTAACAAGATCATAGAAGAAAACTTTCCCAACTTAAAGAAGGAAATGCCTATGAAGATACAAGAAGCCTATAGAAAACCAAACAGACTAGACCCCCTAAAAAAGTCCCCTCGCCACATAATAATTAAACAAATAAATGTACGGGATAAAGAAAGACTATTAAGGGCAGCAAAGGAAAAAGGCCAAGTGACAAATAAAGGCAAACCCATCAGAATAACACCCAATTTCTCCATGGAGACTTTGAAAGCCAGAAGGACCTGGACAGATATAATGCAGACACTAAGAGACCATGGATGCCAGCCAAGACTAATATACCCAGCAAACTTTCAATCATCATAGATGGAGCAAACAAGACCTTCCAAGACAAAACCAGATATAAACAATACTTATCCACAATCCCAGCCCTACAGAAAGCACTAGAAGGAAAATTCCAACCTAAGGAAGCAGATACACCCATGAAAACACAGGAAATAGATAACACAAGCAATAACCCCAAAGAAGAGAAGTACACACACACTAACACCAACATAAAAATAACAACAGGAATGAACAATCACTGGTCATTAATATCCCTTAATATCAGTGGACTTAATTCACCTATAAAGAGACACAGACTTAACAGAATGCATACGAAAACAGGACTCATCTTCTGGTGTATACAAGAAACATACCTCAAATTCAAAGACAGACACCTCCTAAGAATAAAAGGCTGGGAAAAAACTTTCCCATCAAATGGTCTTAAGAAGCAAGCTGGTGTAGCCATCCTAATATCCAGCAAAATAGACTTCAAACTTAAATCAATCAAAAGAGATGAAGAAGGACATTACATACTCATTGCAGGAAAGATCAACCAAGATGAAGTTTCAATTCTGAACATTTATGCCCCCAAACACAAGGGCACCTACATACTTAAAAAAACATTACTAAAACTTAAATCTCATATAAAACCCCACACATTAATAGTGGGAGACTTCAACACCCAACTTTCACCTCTGGACAGATCGACCAAATTGGAAACTTAACAGAGACATAATGGACTTAACTGATGTTATGACTCAAATGGACTTAATCGATATCTACAGAACATTACACCCAAACAAAAAAGAATATACCTTCTTCTCAGCAGCCCATGGAACCTTCTCTAAAATCGACCACATACTTGGCCACAAAGTAAATCTCAAGAGATTCAAAAACAATTGGAATAACCTCCTGTGTTCTATCCGACCACCATGGTATAAAGTTAGATTTCAACAACAGAAAAAACTACAGAAATCCTACAATCTCATGGAAACTGAATAATGCTCAACTGAATCACCAATGGGTTAAGGAAGAAATAAAGAAAGAAATTAAAGACTTCCTAGAGATCAATGAAAATGAATACACCTCATACCCAAACTTATGGGATACTATGAAAGCAGTGCTAAGAGGGAAATTCATAGCACTGAATGCCCACATAAAGAAGCTGGAGAAATCTCACACTAGTGAATTAACAACACACCTGAAAGCCCTTGAACAGGAAGAAGCAAAGTCTCCCAGGAGGAACAGATGCCATGCAATTATCAAATAGAGAGCTGAAATCAATAAAATAGCAATAAAAGAGAACAATATAAAGGATTAATGAAACAAAGAGTTGGTTCTTTGAGAAGATCAACAAGATAGACAAGTCCTTATCCAAACTAATCAAAAGACAGAGAGAGAGCATCCACATTAACAAAATCAGAAATTAACATGGGGACATAACAGCAGATAATGAGGAAATCCAGAGAATCATCAGGTTATACTTCAAAAAACCACTACTCACAAAACTGGAAATCTAAAAGAAATGGATAATTTTCTGGATAGCTACCACATACCTAAGTTAAATCAAGACCAGATAAACCATTTAAATAGTCCAATAACCCCCAAGGAAATAGAATCAGTCACTAAAAGTCTCCCAACCCCAAAAAGCGCTGGACCTGATGGTTTCACTGCAGAATTCTACCAGATCTTCAAAGAAGACTTAATACCAATACTCTTTAAATTGTTCCACACAATAGAAGCAGAAGGTATATTACCAAACTCCTTCTATGAGGGCTACAATTTCCCTGATTCCTAAACCAAACAAAGGTGCAACAAAGAAAGAGAACTACAGACCGATCTCCCTCATGAACATTGATACAAAAATACTCAATAAAAATTCTGGCAAACAGACTCCAAGAACACATCAAAATAATTATCCACCATGATCAAGTAGGCTTCATCCCAGGGATGCAAGTGTGGTTCAACATACAAAAGTCCGTCAATGTAAATCACCATATAAACAAACTCAAAGAAAAAAAACCACATGATCATCTCACTAGATGCAGAAAAGGCATTTGACAAAATCCAACACCCCTTCATGATAAAGGTAATGGAGTGATCAGGAACACAGGGAACATTCCTAAACACAATAAAGGCAATCTATAGCAAGCCAACAGCAAACATCAAATTAAATGGAGAGAAACTCAAAGCAATACCACTAAAATCAGGAACAAAACAAGGATGTCCCCTCTCCCCATACTTATTCAATAAGGTACTTGAATTTCTAGCCAGAGCTATAAGACAACATAAAGAGATTAAGGGGATACAAATTGGAAAGGAAGAAGTCAAGCTCTCCCTATTTGCAGATGACATGTTAGTACATATGAGTGACCCCAAAAATTCAACCAAGGAACTGATACAGCTAATAAAAACCTCAGCAGCATTGCAGGATACAAGATCAACTCAAAAAAATCAGTAGCCCTTCTATATAGAGTAGTCAAGCAGGCTGAGAAGGAAATCAGAGATACATAACCCTTTACAATAACCACAAATGATAAAAAATACCTTGGGGTTACGCTAACTAAGCATGTGAAGGACCTATATGACAAGAACTTTAAGTTCCTGAAAAAAGAAATTGAAGAAGATGTCAGAAAATGGAAAGAACTCCCATGCTCCTGGATAGTCAGGATTAACACAGTAAAAATGGCGATCTTACCAAAAGCAATCTACAGATTCAATGCAATTCCCATCAAATTACCAACACAATTCTTCACAGACATGGAAAGAATAATACTCAACTTCATATGGAAAAACAAAAAACCCAGGATAGCCAAAAGAATCTTGTACAATAAAACAACCACTGGAGGCATCACAATCCCCGACTTCAAGTTCTACTATAGAGCTACTGTAGTAAAAACAGCTTTGTACTGGCATAAAAACCTACATGTGGAGCAACGGAATTGAACTGAAGACCCTGACATAAACCTGCACACGTATGAACATATAAGTTTTGACAAAGAAGCCAAAACTGTATACTGGAAAAATGAAAGCATCTTCAACAAATGGTTTTGGCATAACTGAATGTCAATGTATAGAAGGCTGCATATAAATCCATATCTGTAACTGTGCACAAAACTTAAATCCAAGTGGATCAAAGACCTCAACATAAATCCAGTTACTCTGAACCTGATAGTAGAGAAAGTAGGAAGTGCTCTTGAACGAATTGGCACCACACGCCACTTTCTAAATATAACACCAGTAGCACAGACACTGAGAGAAACAATCAATCAGTGGGACCTGTTGAAACTGAGAAGCTTTTTTAGAGCAAAGGACACAGTCAACAAGACAAAGCAACAGCCTACAGAATGGGAAAAGGTTTTCATCAACCTCACATCTGACATAGGGCTGATATCCAGAATGTATAAAGAACTCAAGAAATTAGACATCAAAATGCCCAACAGTCCAATTCAGAAATGGGGTATAGAACTAAATAGAGAATTCTCCACAGAAGAAATTCAAATGGCTGAAAGACATTTAAGGAATTGTTCAACATCCCTAATTATCTGGGAAATCCAAATCAATATGACTCTGAGATACCACCTTACACCTGTCAGAATGGCTAAGATAAAAAGCACAGAAGAAAGCTTATGCTGGAAAGGATGTGGAGCAAGGGGAACTCTCCTCCACTGCTGGTGGGAATGCAAGCTTCTAGAGCCACTTTGGAAAGCAATATGGCACTTCCTTAGAAAATTGGGAATCCATCTCCCCTAAGATCCAGCTATAGAACCCTTGGGCATATACCCAAGGAATGCTCAATCATACCACAAGGGCATTGGCTTACCTATGTTTGTATCAGCTTTGTTTGTAATATCCAGGACCTGGAAACAACCTAGATGCCCTTCAACTGAGGAATGGATAAAGAAAATATGTTACATATACACAATGGAGTACTACTCAGCAGAGAAGAACAATGACATCATGAGGGTTGCAGGGAAATGGATGGATCTAGAAAAAAATCATCCTGAGTGAGGTCACCCAGACTCAGAAGGACAAACACAGTATGTACTCATTCATAGGAGGATACTAGATATAAAACAAAGATGACTAGACTGCTACACAATTCCAGGGAGGCTACCTAGAAAATGGGACCCTAGGAAAGCCCCAAGGATCACCCAATGACAGAGAAATGGATGAGATTTACATGAAGAACCTGGATGACAGTGGGAGTAATGAAGAGCAAGATTTGAGGGAACGAAAGCTTAGGCGAGCAGGAGATCCCAGCTGGATCAAGAACAGAAAGGGAGAACAAGGAATAACAGACCATGATAAATGAAGCCTACATGAGAACAGGAAGAAGCAAAGTGCTAGAGAGGTCCCCAGAAATCCACAATGATGTATCCTCTGTAGTCTGCTGGCAATGGTCAAGAGAAAGCCTGATATGACCTACTCTGGTGATCAGATGACTAAAAACCCTAAAAGTTGTCTTGGAACTCTCATCTAATAACTGATGGAAGTGGATGTAGAGATCCTCAGCCAGGCCCCAGGTGGAGCTCCAGGTGTCCAATTGTGGAGAAAGAGGAGGGTCTGCAAGAGCATGAATTGTTGAATCCAAGATTGCAAAAAGCACAGCAACAAATAGCCAAATGAATGGAAGTACATGAATTGTGAACCAAAGGCTGTGGAGCCCCCAGCTGGATCAGGCCCTCTGGATAAGTGAGACAATTGAATAGCTTGTTCTGTTTGGGAGGCATCCATGCTGTGGGACCAGGATCTGTCGTTCCTGCATGAGCTGGCTATTTGAAACCATGGGCTTACACAGGGACACTTTGCTCAGTCTGGAAGGAGGTGATAGGACCTGCCTGTACGGAATCCACCAGGTTTAAATGAATCCCAGGGGTGCCTTGATCCTGGAGAACATGGGAATGGAGGGGAAAGGCTGGGGGGAAGGTGGGAGTTTTTGCCTGAGGAGGAGGACAGGGGAACTCATGGCTGATGTATAACATTTAAAACACATAATAATAAAGAAAAAAATTAAAAAAAAAGAATAATGAGCTGGCTGAGCAGTGGTGGCACATACCTTTAAATACAACACTTAGGGGGGAGAGCCAGGCAGGTCTCTGTTAGTTGGAAGCCAGCCTGGTCTACAGTGTGAGATCCAGAATACACACCAAAACTACACAGAGAAACCTTGTCTAGAAACAAACAAACAAACAAAGGAATGATGGTTATTGAACAAATTCCATATGGTGTTTGCTTTCAATGTGACAAGGCTAGCCATATGAGCAAGAAAATGCTCTGACCTTGAATGCTGACAATGTGCTGTGCAGACTGGGCAAGTGGCAAACAGGTAAAAGACTTTTGAACTTTACCAAGACAACTCAGGACAGTCATTCAATATTACTACTTTACTGAAGAGTCTGCCAGATATTCTTCAGGGCACAGAGGAAAGCAACTGTTGAACTTTGCCAATACAAGGCAGGACAATACATCAAATTTCCTGCATCACTGAAAACTTTGCTAGATACTCTATACTAATAGATCAAAAATGGATGTCACAACATTGCAGAGGAAATTTGGGTGACTGTCTAGGCAACCAGATGTCTCTGTTGTTAGGTTATCTTTCATTCTTCTGTGGTCTTTGATGAAGGTAAAGACTAAATAGTAGGGTTATAGTTTTCCTTAATTGTAATAGAAAGGAAATTAGGTATAAAACTTTGGATTCACTAAGATGGGATAGATAATGGCGTATTTTCTTTAAATTTGTCAGACAAAAATGGACTGGACATTGTGAATACAATTCTTATTTGATAAATGCTTTGGTTGTACATAATTATACTATATTACAATTAAAACCTTTCAAAAGAAAAAAAAAGAAAAGCCCAAATGGAGCTGTATGTGATAGAATGTAGGATTAGGAATAGGCAGGAATGAGGGGATAAACAATGAGAGGTTAAGGATATATATTATCATGATTACTAGTGAAATGTTCTAAATATTTTAAATTTCCTTGTGATGATGGAAGCACACATTTGTCTATGTTAACATACATTCTTTTAAACAAGCAGATCATAAAATGTAACTTAACAGAAACAAAAACAAACTTCCAAAACAAATTAGTTGTTTTAAATTTGTGCTTTTTTCTGCTTTGAGTTGTTGGAAGTTTTCTATATAAAATCTTTAATGGTTCACTGCTTTTTATTACAAAAGTAACCATTGTTACTTTATGCAGTCATCAATGATGCTACATTTTCCCATGTCTTTGGAGAGCCTCTACTTATCAGTCATGGTTATTGTTTTTAATCTGTAGAAAACCTAGAGTTTATTGGATGAGGTTTATTGCTGGGATGTAGCACATTATTTTCTGCTTCCATCTGTGAAATTAAAGTGGCATTGTAACCTTTCAACATACAAGGCTTTATGCAAAATCAGTATATTTATAAAGGAGAAAGAAACTTACTCCAAAGATTTCTTAACAAAGAAGGAGATGACTAGAAACTAGACTAATATTGGCAATTGATAGATAATGAAAGATGGTGAGCCAGTTTATACATTTTTTTAAAATACAGCATTTTGCTGGTTTAACCATTGTCCAGTTGAAGGGCATATATTCAAGAACATATGGACAGTATAAATTGGCCTTGATGCATTGAAAAGATGAAACAAAGTAGGGTGGTTGGAAGAGAGGCATGGATCTGGGGAAGTTGTTGGTACTATGTGAATATTATCATAATGCATTCAATGAAATCTTCAAATGAGTAATAAAAGTTTAAATAGACAATACAAGATGGTGTAGTTACATGAGAAAATAAATGAATCCTTTCTGCCTTGTTTAGGTAGGCTTACAGTTTGGAGATTAACCTTGGTCCATATAGAGATTAAATGATTACTTTGGTTCCCTCTCATCACTATACATCCATATGGGAAACATGTATAACTAGAATATTTTCAACATAGTTTGGACAAATTGTAGAAAAATTGGGAACCCAATTCCAATAGAGTGTACACATATCAATAACTTAATTTCCTGTTTATTGCACTATAGATAAACCATGTTGACATGATCAACAATATAAAGTACAAGCATTTGTGTATCACTCATATCTAATCTACATCATGTTGGAAATTTAGAGAGTAAATACATATAAAAAGCTGACTTTTCTTTCATCTGTTAATCAAAATCCAACTTATGGAGAATAATGAAAGCCACAAGGAGTTTCCTTTTCTCAGCCATAGAGAAATGATTATGTATATCAAGAAAGGAGTAGAAATAATTGGAATTTTGTTTGTGAAATGACACACCTAAGTGCTCATTCAACTCAGAAATGTAAAATGAGCAGGAACTGTATAAACAAACAGCCATTCTGACAAATTACATCTGATGATAGCTATGAAGACTCAGAGCATTTGCAGAATAAATGGAACACACTACTTGTTTTTTTCTGTTAAATGAATATATATACAATCAGTTTATATTAGATTCTCCAACTTGCCACAAAGCAAGTTACAAAGCATACAAAAATAAATGACTGAACTATCACTTCTCCCCTATGTTCACTGTGATGACATAGGACATTCATAGAAATAGTATGAAAAATATATATGCTATTGTATTTTCCCTTGAAATTCAGTTGCCTTAAATGTGCTGCTCAAAAATAGCTAAACAATCACTTTAAGGTATTTAAGAGTAGGTACATAGGCAGAATGTCTCTTCATAATACCCATACTTATTTTCACACTATAGTCTCTTTTGAGAAGATGAATTTGAGTTTAGTTTTGTTGAATCTCACTCATCATGACCAAATTTCAGAAAGTCATAATTTATTCACAATGATCTAATAATATTTCTTTATTTAATTAGATAAAACATGATATAGGTGCATTAATAATCTAGCATGATTCTCTGTAAATTCATTTGCTTAATCAATTGTGATATCATGTTCCTCATCATGCTAGAATCATCCAAGCATTGCTCAGAAAATAACATTGAATAGCCATAAAGCAAAAACTGCTGTTTAGTCACAAACAGAAAGAGAAACATACATTAATTTGGAAACTACTTTTCTGTGTAATATAAATAAATGAAATTCCACATAATTTTAAAATAGGAGTTCACATCACTGAGGCATATTGATTGATTACCTGGTGAAATCATAGAGGGAATGAGATGAATTGAAAACATCCTTTCTTTGACTCACAGGGCACAGTTTGCCTGCAATGTGTAGCTATTCATAGGCTTATGGGAGTCATGACATATGTATGGGTGAAAGATTTTTGTTCAAATTCTCCTGAAATACCTCTTCTTTCTTCCTCATTTATAGTTGATAATTTGGATGTCAGTGTTATATCCATATTCCATATTACCATGAATATTACTTTATATTTATTATATGACCATTTGCCTTTTGTTCCACAATCTCCTTCAAATCTAATTATATCTTTGATAAACAGATATGTATTCAACACATAGGATATTGTTTCACTTCTAGTGCAGTTTCTCAATTCTTCTGATATTTCTCTTATATAATGCAGTCATAAACTTTCACCTCTATTTTCAATGTTCTGCTGAGATATAGTATTAAAAACTGAACAAAAATTTTGTCTAAAACTGAAAAGTTCACTGTGATGATTCCCACACCTATAAATATCACACCTAGAAATGTGTTCTTACCTAAATTTAGAATGTTATTTTTGACACTTTCCTTATCAAACTCCAAGAGACATTGTAACAATTTCCTCAGCTGAATTATCAACCATTAACCTCAATGATATGGGAAAATTGTGATCAAACATATAAATCAAAGATTGTGTAGTGCACTAATCCTCACAATAAACAAATTTATTTTATATAATTAGGGAAAGAGGAGAAGGAGATTTAAACATGTCATAAATGAAAGCATAAACAGTAAAAATGAGACATGACAATTCTTAAGTTAATAAATGGCCTTCAGCCTGGGGCAAGTTGGATAAATTTTAACCTTAGTAATCCTCTCTCACCTGTTAGCAGGTACTACAGGCAGCAGCATATTCTATCACTTTAAAAAGGAACAGGAAGTCATTGCTTCCAGGAGCACACTCTAGTCTAACAAATGGATAAATTTTCTACTCAGGTATTCTAATTGGATGCTTCATGTGTTTGTAATCTACAACTTTGTAAAAAGTTTTGACATTGTTTATTCCACAAAAAAAAATGTGGCTGTGCACATGAAACTGAATGTAAAGTTAAGGATGGCATAAAATCCTCATAGTGCACAGACATTGTTTTTCTACACCTGATTTCACATGTGGAATCAAAGAACACAATAGTTGTGAAATTACAATAGATAGATTATTTGAACAAAAGTCTCAGTACCTTTATAATATGTCTAACTAAAAGTCCAGTCTGATATAGAAAGGCCCTTTGTGTGGGAATTTGGCATTATATGCTGATGACCAAAAATCACTAGCAGATGACAGAAAGTCTACTTTAGGTTAGCCTCTATGAAACAAACTAAAAGCAATTCTTTGTACTATGTTTGTTAGTGACATCACATGACAGAATTTGGGAATTGTCATATTTAAGGTTTGTCTCTAGTAGCAAAGTTGATAGCATGGATCATTCATTCATTTTCCAGACCGGAATCTGTGACTTGAAAGATACAATCAAGCTAACCCCTAAACCATCATAAATAGGACAATAAATGTGGAATATATTTGTGTAATGTCCTAGAGGTAGGAGGAAAACACAGAAAGAAGACACACAGAATAGCATTCTACCTCTCAGCAGCCCTAAAATGTACTTATAACATGATAAACAAGGATTTAAAAAAGAAAGAGGTACTTACTGTTTATCTAGATTTCTACTGAAATAATCATTTTTCATGTTTCTATGCCCTGTATAAATGGAAAAGAAACAGTCTTTTTCTTTATCTCCTTCTAGGTTTTTCTTGTTTTTCATTCTCAAAAAGCACACAGGGTCAGTCAAACTGCAGAAAATGAAGGGAGGCTTCAGGACCATGAAGACAAATATCAAAGACAACATCTTTTTAATGTAGCTAAGATGAGAGCTTGAGCAAAGCGCAGCATGAAAGAGTCATGGAGAAATCCATCCATATGTCTCTTTTTATTATTAAAGTCAGTGCTAAGGAATACCATATATTTTAGGAATCTAAGTACTCTTTTTTTAGTGTTTTATTTGCCTCTGGAGAATCCATAGTTAGTGTCTGGCCTAGGGCTCTGCATCTGAGTTTCAAAATCCAGGTGAGAATTAAGGGATGCTAATTTCATTCCCCTAAATATCCCTTACAATTAGATCCATGTCATTGGATATGATTTCACAGATAAAATTCCTCTTGGGCAAATTTCCTAACAAGTTTTGATTACCATTTGTAGTAGTTTCTTGGATCACATCCAACATCTCAAATGAGTTTTGTGTCAAAATTAATTTGTCTTAGACAAAGTTTTTACAGACTTACAGGATAAGCAATAATATTCATGATAGGAAGTAGTATTTTTACTGTCTGTTGTATAAGTATATTCTTTGCCTGCTTGAATGCTCTCTGTCTGTCTGAGAAGCTTCTTAGTGGTAAAGTCAATGTCATTCAGAGAATGCAGTAGCCTTCAGAATAAGAAAAAGGAAACTCAAATGGCTGAGAAACACTAAAAGAAAAGTTCAACATCAATAGCAGTTGTATCATTAGAAATCCAGTCTACACTGACATTTCATCTTATGCCTGTGAAATGACAAAGATCCACAAACAAGTGAAATTAGAGCTGGCAAGAATGTGAAGCAAGAACACTGGTACATTGCTGATAGGAGTGCAAAATCATAGAGCCATTATGAAAATCATTGTGACAGTTTGTCTAGAAGATGGCAATCAATTTACCTCAAGTTCTAGCTAAACCATGCCAAACCATATATCTAGAGGATGTTTTGTCCTACCACTAAGATACTTGCTCCTTGTTACTCCATTAACAATAGTCAGAGTTTAAAAACCAACATCGATTCTCCTAAACAGAACAGATAAAGAAAATGTGGAGCATTTCTACAATGGAGTGTTAATCAACTGATAAAATAGTGATATCATGAAATTTGCAGGAAAATGGGTGAAAATAGAAAAAATCATACTGAGTGTGGTATTCTAGAATCAGAGAGATAAATATTGTATATATTTGCTTATATGTGGATATTAGCTGTGTAGTCATTGATAACAAAGCTACAATTGATAGAACAAGAGAGAGCATATATAGAATGAGGGATAGGAGGGAATAGTTGGATCTCATTAGGATAGTGATATTGAATAGACAGTTAGGGATGGCTAAGTGTGGAGGGCTAGAATGGGAGGTTCAAGTGGGGAAAAGAAGGGGAGTGGAGGTTAAGGGAGAGAATATGGAGAGAAATATCTAATATTTAAGGTCATTTGAAGGGTAGTGAAGAACCCTATTACAATTGAAATTCCCTTAAATATATATGTACATAAAGGTATTTTAATAAAATTGTCAATATTACGATATACAGAGTCCCAATCGCTCAAGTTTTTTCACCAAATGAATTTTTTTAGTACCCTAATTGGGTTACATCTATTTGAGTTTCAGGCCAATTGCTACCCACAGGGATAAAGAAAAAAAAAAGCAAAACAAAAAACAAAAATCAGGATGTTGCTAAGAGTAACGATTTCTCTCCACACGCTGACATCAAGGTTTCATTGCTGAATGAGGGCACATACAAAACTCATTAAAGATGGAGACATCAAGCCAGTTCCTACATAGAGTCTTTTCTCCCATGCAGTGTATTTGGTATAGGAACTACTCTGTGAGCTCCCAAAAGAGAAATGTGAATACTTGGCCAGCTACAAAACTTATATACACAATGCTGTACTGCCTGAAAGATATGCTGGAGCAATGGTGACAATAAGCTAGTAACCGACAGTTAACTGATTTGACTTAAGACACACCCCACGAGATAGAACTTACCCTACACTGCTTACATGTCTGATACCCTGAGACTTGATAACACAGAGACATAGGATAAAATTAAGTAATACAGATTTATGAAAAGAAAATAAGTGATAAGACGACTCCTAATGATAATCTGCTATACATAAAAACTAATGTCTCTTCCCTTGTCATCAGAGAAGGTCCCTCCTACAGGTACATATAGTGAGATCCACCACCAGACACTGTAAAGAAGGTGAGAGATCCTGAAACAACCAGCACTGAATAAATCCCTCCAATCAGAGCAGCAGCTCCTCACAGGGGGCAGGAAAAGGAGCGTAAGAGCAAGAAGGTTGTAGAACAAGAATACAAGCCCCTCTAATCAACATGTCCAATGCTCATATGAACTCAAAGAGTGAGGTAACATGCATAGGACCTGCATGGATCAGGACCAGGTCCTCTATATTTGTGTTATGGCTCCCAGTTTATTGTTTTTGTGTGAATCCTGAGTGGATGAATGAGTGGGTCTCTGATTCTTGTGCTTTTTTTTCCTTCCTTGATTTGTATTGTCCAATACAGGATGAATATTTTTTAAATTAAAATAATTATTTGTTTTTTTAAAAATTTTATTAAGAGGTTTCTTTTAGTTTTACATATCAACCACAGATTCCCCTGTCCTCCTTCCTGCCACCCTCCAGTCTTCCCCACCAAGCCACCTCCCATTCCCACCTCCTTCAAGGCAAGGTTCTCCTATGGGGAGTCACCAGGCATGTTACATTCAGTGAGGCAGGTCCAACCCCTCCTACCGACACCAAGGTTGCACAGTGTCTCACCATAGGCTATATGTTCCAAAATCCCAGCCCATGCAATAGGGACAAGTCCCAGTTGCACTACCTGTGGCCCCCAAACAGTTCAAGCTAAACAACTATCTTACTTATCCAGAGGGCCAAGTCCAGTGTGGGCTCCTCAGCTATTGGTCCACAGTTCATGTGTTTGTACTAGTTTGGCTAGTTGTCTCTGTACTTTTTCCAATCACAGTCTTCGTATCTCTTGCTCACAGCTGCCTTCTCTCTCTAGTCAATTGGAATCCTGGAGCTTGCCTTGGACCTGGCCATGGATTTTTGCATCTGCTTCCATCAGTCACTCTATTATGGTTCTATGATGTCAGTTAGGGAATTCAACCATCTGATCACCAGAGTAGGACAGTGCTGTGGATATTGCTCTGTGTAAATATAGTTCTGATTGGCCAGTGGCCAGGCAGGAAGTATAGGCGGGACAAGAGAGAAGAGAATTCTGGGAGCTGGAAGGCTGTGTGGAGACAGACTGCTAGCCGCTGCCATGAGAAGCAACATGTAAAGACACCGGTAAGCCACAAGCCATGTGGCAAAGTACAGACTAACAGAAATGGGTTAATTTGAGATAGAAGAAGTAGATAACAAGAAGCCTGCCACGGTCATACAGTTTGTATGCCATATAAGTTTCTGTATGTTTACTTGGTTGGTTCTGAGCATCTATGGGCCTAGTGGATGAGAGAGATTTGTCCTGACTGTTGGCCAGGCAGGAAAACTCCAACTACAGGTCAGCTCAGGTACCTTCTCAACCATAACTTGTACTCTATGGTGGAGTCATCTTTGTGGATTCCTGGGGACCTCCCTAACACTCTGATTCTTCCTAGTCCCATGGTACCTTAATTTCTGATAGTATCTCTTTGCTTGTTCTCCTACTCTGTTCGTGATGTAGCTCTAGCCTCACATTCCCCTAAGCTCTTATTCCCTTGACCCTTGTCCTCCATTCCCCTCTGTCATGCCCAGATTGGCTCATGTGTTCTTTCATCCATTTTCTCCATTGCTGGGTGATCCCTCTGTCTATCTTTGGGTCCTACTGACAAGCTGATCTGTCTGGATGTGTGGGTTTCAGTCTGGTAATCCTTTGCTATACATCTAGTATCCACTTAATGAGTGAGTACATACCATGTTTATCTTTCTGAGTCTGGGTTACCTCACTCAGGATATTTTCTAGTTCCCTCCATTTACCTGCTAACCTCATGGATGTCATTGTTTTTCTCTGCTGAGTAGTACACCATTTTGCATATGCCCCACATATTCTTTATCCATTCTTCAGTTGAGGGGCATCTAGGTTGTTTCCAGGGTCTGGCTATTATGAATAGTGCTGCTATGAACATAGTTGAGAGTGTGTCCTTGTGGTATGATTGAGATTCCTTGGGTATATGCCCAAGAGTGGTATACTTGGGTCTTGAGGAAGACTTATTCCCAATTTTCTGAGAAAATGCCATACTGATTTCCAAAGTGGCTGTACAAGTTTACATTCCCATCAACAGTGTAGGAATGTTCCCCTTGCTCAATATCCTGTCCAATATAATCTGTCTTCTGTGTTTTTGATCTTAGCCATTTTGACAGGTGTAGGATGGTATCTCAGAGTTGTTATTATTTGAATTTCCCTGATGGCTAAGGAT
>NW_023411511.1:0-64840 GCF_903995425.1 Onychomys torridus
CACAAGGGACAGAGAATCGCACAGGTTGTTCTACTCCCCTACATAAAAATGCCTAACCCTATTATGAAAAGCCATATGGGGTCAGGACAGTTTGGCTCCTCAGACTCCATAGAAGGAGTCAATTGGATGCAAGATTTAGGACAACGACCCTTTAAGACAATCACCCTGGATGGCAAGAGCTTCCAAGGACTCTTGGACACAGGTGCTGACAGAACCTGCATAGCAGGAAAGGACTGGCCTTCCTCTTGGCCAACACACAGAACAGGATCCTCCCTCATGGGATTAGGAATGGCTTCTGGAGTAATGCAGAGTTCAAAGCTCTTAAAATGGCAAAAGACAGAGAAACTTTTCATAGGACATATTAGGGGCCATACAGGGTTACCAGGACCCCTGAGCCATGGTAATCGCATGGCTGACTTATTAACTAGAATTAATCTCCTTACAGTACAGGAGGCACAAGAAAATCATGCTCTGCATCATCAGAATGCTAATGCATTAAAGCAAGCTTTTCAGATAACTAGAGAGCAAGCTAGACATATAGTTAAGGAGTGCGCTCATTGCCCTCAACAAAATCAGAGTCTAAAAATGGGGGTTAATCCTAGGGGATTGAAGCCTCTTGCATTATGGCAGATGGACGTAACCCATATTCCTTCCTTTGGGAAGATGAAGTATGTTCATGTAAAATTGGATACGTTTTCTCATTTTGTCCACGCGTCTGCCAGATCAGGAGAAGCAATAAAAGATGTGATTCAGCATCTGGTACAATATTTCATGATCATGGGAAAACCCATGCATATCAAAACTGACAATGGACCTGCCTACACCTCAAAACCTTTTGAGGTATTTTTAGCGCAATGGGGAATTAGTCACACGACAGGGATTCCCTATAATCCACAGGGGCAGGCCATCATAGAAAGAACTCATCAGACATTAAAATTACAAGTAGAAAGATTGCAGAATGCTAACTCGTATATGTCCCCCCATCATGTTTTGAGTCATTCTCTATTTGTATTAAATCATTTGAACATGGACTCAAATAATAATTCCTCTGCTCTTAAGCATTGGGCAATAAAAGAGATGGCATCACCATTGACACGAGTTCTGTGGAGAGACTTGCTTTCGGGATCCTGGAAAGGACCCGACCTTCTGATAACTTCGGGGTGAGGGTATGCTTATATCTTTCCACAGGATGCAGAATCACCCATGTGGGTCCCAGACCGACTCATCAGGCCGGTGCCACAGAAAACTACAAAAGCGAAAGGAGAAGTTAGCGATGGCCCAGCTGACTCAGGAAATGAAGAAGCTGACTCTGAAGCTACAGATGCTTCCAACATGGACCCAGCTGAAACATCTGGCAAATGAAGCAAAAGCACTTGCCTCACAACAATGTTCTAACCCTCCTTTAGAAATGCTATTTGTAGCCATGTTGTCCTTGATTGCTGTCGGGCCTACTAAGGCCTCTACCAGCCTTTGTACTTATTGGGCTTATGTTCCTCGTCCTCCCCTTCTACATGTAGAGGGATGGTAGGATGATGAGACTTATAAGGTATTGAGCAATCAGACAGAAATCATCAGGGGGGTTCCAAGATTCAGATGAAAGGGCAAGTGCTTCCTCATTTATAAACTTTACAGGGAGCTCAGATTCATTACCAATTTACTTCGCCCCTAGCTTGTAGGAGATGTGCCCTTACAGCACATCCCCACCCCACTTTTCCAAGATGTTGAAGACTGTTCTTAAATTGACTGATCCTGTAAAATCTGCTGTTCTAGCAAGACACTAGGTCATAGGAATAACTACTATTTCTGTTTTTGTAATCAAACTTGCTTACTCTGCTCAGTGACTGGGACTACTGCAAGACAGATATGTTAAAATTAGACCATGCTTACATGTAGACAGAATACATGTAATCTCGTGTCTTTGGCTGTGTAAGCCTTGGATGAATAAGACCAGGGGCTGCAAGTTGGTAGCAATCTCAGTTGCAGTCTTGGTGTCATGAGCATCTGACACCAGTATTTATTTAGTAAAGCCTCTTCTTATTAAAATTTATTCTTGGTCACAGTGAATCTCAGAGTGACCGTATACCACCATTTTCTTAAATTAAATTCTAGCATGTTAGTTTATGTTTTACCTGTTATATATATTTATTTATTTTGGGTTTTTCAAGACAGGGTTTCTCTGTGTAGCCATGGCTGTTTCACACTGTACACCAGGCTGGCCTCAAACTCACAAAGATTTGCCTGCCTCTGTCTCCTGAGGGCTGGGATTAAAGGTGTATACCACAACAGCTCAGCTATAGTTTATTTTATTATTACCCCTTAGAAGCCTGTATGTTTTCATACACACACACACACACACACACACACACACACACACACACACACACACACACACACACAGACACACACACACAAAAAACTTTATTGATTCTTTGTGAATTTTACATCATGCACCCCAATTCTGTTCCTTTCTCAGTCCCTCCATATGGTCTCTTCACCCTTGCCGCATCCTTTCCCAAAAATAAAATTAAAAAAAAAAAAAATACCAAACTAAACCAACCAACCAAAAGAACAAACAAAAAATCCACATCTCTCCTCTGTGTTTCCTGCCTCTTCAACATCTCTTCATTCATTTTACTGGCAGTGGGATCCTCAGTGTGTCATGCAGCATTCCCTTTTGCTCAGTCAGCCCCACACGAAAATGTAAATTGCAATGAGTCACTGGTCTGGTCAAGGCCTCTTGTTTCTGGTACACCATCATCACTGCAACTCATCTCTGATATCCCACGGCAGCCCCTAGTCCTGGAGACCCTACATAACCAGTGCCTTCACATGCTCCAGCAGGTCCTAGATGGGATAGATGTGAGGGTGGGCCAATCCAAGCCCCTGGATATGGACCTGGGTGGTAGTTGAGCTGGTCAGTCCTGGATACTGGGACTGGCCCCCTCAGGTGAGGGTGGGAACCAGCTCTCCTATGCTCATGGCATCAGGGCCAGCACTCTCATTCCTGTGTTGAGGGGTGGAACCAACTCTCCTAACTACAGAGGGCCAGCTCTACATGCCTGAGTGAGTCATTGGGACCAGCTCTCCTGTGAGGGTCAGGGATAGCAGTTTTGCTGGAGTATCTAGTGAGGGGCAGGACCAGCTTTCCTAGGGCCAACAAAGTGCAGGGCTGGTTCAGTACTGCCCTTGGATTTCATCATGCATGGCGCTCTATAGTAACTTGGGCCACAGATGTCACCACAGGCCCCAGTTACAGCAGGACCACAGATCCAGAGGTGGCCCTCCACTGCATCTTGGGCCCAGATATTACCATGTCCCCTGTGGCAGCTCAGGTATCTCAGATCAGTTCAACCCCAGCAGCACGTAGCATGGCTCTCAACACCAGCATGGTCTGAGGTGGCTAACCAGACCCTGGGCATCTGCATGTCCCTTTGTGGCAACAGATAGCATTGATATCAACTCAGACCCTGGCTGCTGTAGGGCCATGGACACAGAGATGGTCCTAGACTGCAGGTTGGTCCCTGACGTACCATGGCCCCAGGTGGTGGCACAGGCCAACCACATCAGCAGAATGGCTGTGGACACCAACATGGTCTCAGGTGGCAGACCTCTTCTTGCTCCTTGGTGGTAACAGGAGCCATGGATATCAACTCAGACCCTGGCTGCCATAGGGACACGGACCTAGACATGGCCCTCAGCAGCTGCTTGGCTTGGATGATACCTAGGTCCCAGGAAGTAGCACAGGCTACTAAGATCAACATGGCTCTGGAGGGTTAGAAGCCAACAAGTCCACAGGTTGTGCTACAGACCCTGGGTATCCATGTGGCCTAGATGGCAACATAGGACACGGACTTTAACACAGTCTCCAGCTGCAGTAGGACATGGACCCAGACATTATCCTAGGCAGCAGCATGGCCTGGATGTCACCAAGCCCCAGCTGGCAACACAGGCACTCTGATTGGCATGGCCCCAGAGACAGCCTGATCCAGGGACACCAACACGGGCCCAGGAGACAGCCCAGACCCTAGGCATATGCAGGGCTTTCAATGGTAGCAGGAGCCATGGATATCAACACATAGAACCTGGCTGCAGTAAAGCCATGGACCCAGACATAACCCTTTGCAATATCCCTGGCCTAGGTATAATCACTTCCCTTGGTGACAAGCAGGCCACCTACCTCAGCTGGCTCCTCACCAACTTTGCTTCTTCTGTTCCATGTCTTTCCACAGCACATGAAGCATTCTGCCTCTCTTTTTCTCCCATTTCTCCACCACACATTTGCTCCTCATAATGGCATCCTCCTCTGCCAATGTCTTTAGACAACCCAGGCCCTTGAGGACCCACGCCAGCCTGTGGGTGGCTACCACCCACCTGAGCTGTTTTCTAGTAAGATAAAGAAAGGTAGATCTGTCCAGATGGGAGGGTAAATGGGGAGGAACTGGGAGGAGTATGGGAAGGGAACCCATAATCAGGATGTATTATGTGACAAAAAATAAATCTATTTTCATTAAAAGAAAAAAGAATTGGTATGACAACCCCCCCCAAATAAAATGTAATCAACACCATCAATGCTTTCTGTGCCCACCTTCTCCTTAGATTCTCCATTTGCAGGGTTACTACTGAAATCCTTGTACAAAGAATCAAGTGAGCATGAATCAAGAAACCTTAAAGGTCCACTGCTTCACAATTCCCATGTACAGGGAACAGTCATCTGTGCAAGCAATACTCATGACTTAGAAAAGTCACCCCAAAAAACCATAACCCTTCATTTTGTTTAAATAGCATTTCCTGAAGTGTGTACATCTATATACTACAAAACACCAGAAAGAATACGAAATTAAATAACTTGGAAATTCATGTTTTTATTGTTAGCATGAGTGCTGAATTTCAGTGAAGCTAGACATTGAGTACATGGGTCACCAATTTTCCCTCTAGCTCCTGAACAAAGATTGCACTCTAGGGATAGTAGTCCCCATCCATAATGAGAAGGACTTTTTCAATACGAGGATGTATGCTCTGTAATATTACAGACCTCTCACTCTTCCTCTCTTCGGCTCTTCTATTGACGAACCATGTCTGAAATAAGAGGAGGACAGGACTGGATTTAGCAGTGGCTTCTACCCAAGAGCCAGGAGATAAAAACCACTTACAGCCACATAACACTGACTTTCAATTCAGCTCACAAAAGCAAACACCAGCTGTGTTTCAGCTTCTGCAATAGGCCATGATTCTGTCTTTTCCCAGCAGTATAATCACTTCAGTGGTTTCTTTTTTATTGGGTGGAACGAATGCTAACTCAAGACTTGTTCCAGGTCCTTGATGTTAATACAATATATGGTAACTGGGTAAAGGAAAGACTTCATTCTGACATTGGACCATCAGCTTTAGAATAACCTCCTCACTACAGATGTGTTCCTCTTGTTTGGGCAGAGATTGTACATCCAAAAATGTTAGTACTTTTTAAAGGCCTGTGGAGGGAGCAGCTTTCTGTTTGTAAAAGTAATCTCCAGTATGAAATAATCAACAGAAACAAGCATGGGAGATTTTGAGGAAGAAAATTACCTTCAAGGGTGCCAATGGGACTGTTGGTGCTTGAAATTTCTACAGAACAAACAGGTAGTTGGCAGAGAAGGCTGAACAGTGTTTTGACATGGCAGCATCCAGAGTTTGTGAAAATTGACTAACTAAACCTAAATGACATACAGGACATGGAAACCTTTGCCATCTCCAAGAATTCATCAGAAAGGGTCACTTACACCCATGGTAAATCTGAACAGTATATTTATTTATTTATTTATTTATTTATTTATTTATTTATTTATTTATTATGATGTGTTTTAAATTTTATACATCAGCCATAGGTTCCCCTATCCTCCCCCCTTCCACCACCCTCTAACTTCCCCCCAACCCCTCCCCTCAATTCCCATGTCCTCCAGGATCAAGGCACCCCTGAGGATTCATTTAAACCTGGTGGATTCAGTACAGGTAGGTCCTGTCACCTCCTTCCAGACTGAGCAAAGTGTCCCTGTGTAAGCCCAAGGTTTCAAACAGCCAGCTCATGCACTAAGGACTGATCCTCATCCCACAGACTGGGTGCCTCCCAAGCAGATCAAGATATACAATTGTCTCACAGTATCCAGAGGGCCTGATCCAGCTGGGGGCTCCACAGCCTTTGGTTCATAATTCATGTGCTTCCATTCGTTTGGATATTTGTCCCCGTGCTTTTTGCAATCTTGGATTTAACAATTCACACTCTTGCAGACCCTCCCCTTTCTCGACAATTGGACACCTGGACCTCCACCTGGGGCCTGGCTGAGGATCTCTGCGTCCACTTCCATCAGGTATTGGATGAGAGTTCCAGCAGGACAGTTAGGGTGTTTGGCCATCTGATCACTAGACTAGGTCAGATCAGGCTTTCTCTCAACCATTGCCAGCAGTCTACAGAGGAAGAATCATTGTGGACTTTTGGGGACCTCTCCAGGACTCTGCCTATTCCTGTTCTCATGTGGTCATCATTTATCATGGTCTGTTATTCCTTGTTCTTCCTTTCTGTTCTTGATCCAGCTGGGATCTCCTGTTCCCCTAAGCTTTCTTTCCCTCAAATCTTGCCCTTCATTACTCCCACTATCATCCAGGTTGTTCATGTAGATCTCAGCCATTTCTCTGTCATTGGGTGATCCTTGGATCTTTCCGAGGGTCCCGTTTTCTAGGTAGCCTCCCTGGAGTTGTGTTGCAGTCTAGTTATCTTTGATTTACATCTAGTATCCTCCTATAATTGAGTACATACCATGTTTGTCCTTCTGAGTCTGGGTTACCTCACTCAGGATGATTTTTTCTAGATCCATCCATTTGCCTGCAAACCTCATAATGTCATTGTTTTACTCTGCTGAGTAGTACTCCATTGTGTATATGTACCATATTTTCTTTATCCATTCTTCAGTTGAAGGGTACCTTGGTTGTTTCCAGGTTCTGGCTATTACAAAAAAAAAACTGATACAAACATAGCTGAGCAAATGCCTTTGTTGGTCTGATTGAGCATTCCTTGGGTATATCCCCAAGATTTCTGTAGCTGTGTTTTGGGGGAGATGGATTCCCAATTTTCTAAGGAAGCACCATATTGATTCCCAAAGTTGCTGTACAAGCTTGCATTCCCACCAGCAGTGGAGGAGAGTTCCCCTTGCTCTACAACCTCTCCAGCATAAGCTGTCTTCTGTGCTTTTGATCTTAGCCATTCTGACAGGTGAAAGGTGGTATCTCAGAGTCATTTTGATTTGCATTTCCCAGATAATTAGGGATGTTGAGCAATTCCTTAAATGTCTTTCAGCCATTTGAACTTCCTCTGTGGAGAATTCTCTGTTTAGTTCTATAGCCCATTTCTTAATTGGACTGTTGGGCATTATGATGTCTAATTTATTGAGTTCATTATATATTGTGGATATCAGCCCTCTGTCAGATGTGGGGATGATGAAGACCTTTTGCCATTCTGTAGGCTGTCGCTTTGTCTTGTTGACAGTGTCCTTTGCTCTACAAAAGCTTCTCAGTTTCAACAGGTCCCACTGATTGATTGTTTCCCTCAGTGTCTGTGCTACTGGTGTTATATTTAGAAAGTGATCTCCGGTGCCAATGAGTTCAAGAGTACTTCCTACTTTCTCTACTATCAGGTTCAGAGTAGGTGGATTTATATTGAGGTCTTTGATCCACTTGGATTTAAGTTTTGTGCACGGGTGACAGATATCGATGTATTTGCAACCTTCTAAACATTGACATCCAGTTATGCCAGCAGCATTTGTTGAAGATGCTTTCTTTATTCCATTGTACATTTCTGGCTTCTTTGTCAAAAATTATATGTTCATAGGTGTGCGGGTTAATGTCAGCGTCTTCAATTCGATTCCATTGGTCCACATGTCTGTTTTTATGCCAGTACCAAGCTGTTTTTATTACTGTAGCTCTATAGTAGAGCTTGAGGTCGGGGATTGTGATGTCTCCAGAGGTTGTTTTATTGTACAGGATTCTTTTGGCTATCCTGGGTTTTTTGTTTTTCCATATGAAGTTGAGTATTATTCTTTCCAGATCTGTGGAGAATTGTGTTGGTAATTTGATGGGAATTGCATTGAATCTATAGATTGCTTTTGGTAAGATCGCCATTTTTACTATGTTAATCCTGCCTATCCATGTGCATGGGAGATCTTTCCAGTTTCTGACATCTTCTTCAATTTCTTTTTCCAGGGACTTAAAGTTCTTGTCATATAGGTCCTTCACATGCTTAGTTAGCATAACCCCAAAGTATTTTATATCATTTGTGGCTATTGTAAAGGGTTATGTATCTCTGATTTCCTTCTCAGCCTGTTTGTCTACTGTATTTAGAAGGGCTACTGATTTTTTTGAGTTGATCTTGTATCCTGCAATGTTGCTGAAGGTTTTTATTAACTGTATCAGTTCCTTGGTTGAATTTATTTGGGTCACTCATGTATACTAACATGTCATCTGCAAATAGGGAGAGCTTGACTTCTTCCCTTCCAATTTGTATCCCCTTCATCTCTTTATGTTGTCTTATAGCTGTGGGTAGAACTTCAAGGATTATATTGAATAAGTATGGGGTGAGGGGACAGCCTTGCCTTGTTCCTGATTTTAGTGGTATTGCTTTGAGTTTCTCTCCATTTAATTTGATGTTGGCTGTTGTCTTGCTGTAGATTGCCTTTATTATGTTTAGGTATGTTCCCTGTATTCCTGATCGCTCCAAGACCTTCATCATGAAGGGGTGTTGGATTTTGTCAAATGCCTTTTCTGCATCTAGTGAGATGATCTTGTGGTTTTTTTATTTGAGTTTTTTTTTATAGCTGTATTACATTGATGGACTTTTGTATGTTGAACCAACCTTGCATCCTTGGGATGAAGCCTACTTGATCATGGGGGATAATTGTTTTGATGTCTTCTTGCAGTCTGATTGCCCATATTATATTGAGTATTTTTGCATCAATGTTCATGAGGGAGATCAGTCTGTAGTTCTCTTTCTTTGTTGCATCTTTGTTTGGTTTAGGAATCATGGTAATTGTAGCCTCATAGAAGGAGTTTGGTGATATACCTACTGCTTCTATTGTATGGAACAATTTACAGAGCATTGGAATTAAGTCTTCTTTGAAGTTCTGGTAGAATTCTCCAGTGAAACCATCAGGTCCAGGGCTTTTTTTGGTTGGGAGACTTTTAATGACTGATTCTATTCCCTTAGGGGTTATTGGACTATTTAAATGGTTTATCTGGTCTTGATTTAACTTAGGTATGTGGTACCTATCCAGAAAATTATCCATTTCTTTTAGATTTTCCAGTTTTGTGGAGTAGAGGTTTTTGAAGTATGACCTGATGATTCTCTGGATTTCCTCATTGTCTGATTTTATGTCCCCCTTTTCATTTCTGATTTTGTTAATTTGGATGCTCTCTCTCTGTCTTTTGATTAGTTTGGATAAAGGCTTGTCTATCTTGTTGACCTTTTCAAAGAACCAACTCTTTGTTTCATTAATCCTTTGTATTGTTCTCTTTATTTCTATTTTATTGATTTCAGCTCTCAATTTGATAATTTCCTGGCGTCTTTTTCTCCTGGGAGACTTTCCTTCTTCCTCTTCAAGGGATTTCATGTGTGCTGTCAAGTCACTAGCATGAAATTTCTCCAGCTTCTTTATGAGGGAGTTTAGTGTTATGAATTTCCGTCTTAGCACTGCTTTCATATTGTTCTATGAGTATGGGTATGTGGTGTATTCATCTTCATTGATCTCTAGGGAGTCTTTAATTTCTTTCTTTATTTCTTCCTTTACACATTGGTGATTCAGTTGAGCATTATTCAGTTTCCATGAGATTGTAGGATTTCTGTAGTTTTTTCTGTTGTTGAAATCTAACTTTAAACCATGGTGGTCTGATAGAACACAGGAGGTTATTCCAATTGTTTTGTATCTGTTGAGATTTGCTTTGTGGCCAAGTATTTGGTCGATTTTAGAGAAGGTTCCATGGGGTGCTGAGAAGAAGGTATATTCTTTTTTGTTTGGGTGGAATGTTCTGTAGACATCGATTAAGTCCATTTGAACCATAACATCAGCTAAGTCCATTATGTCTCTGTTAAGTTTCAATTTGGCCGATCTGTCCAGAGGTGAAAGTGGGGTGTTGAAGTCTCCGACTATTAATTAATGTGTGGGGTTTTATATGTGATTTAAGCTTTAGTAATGTTTCTTTCACATATGTGGGTGCTCTTGTGTTTGGGGTATAAATGTTCAAAATTGAGACTTCATCTTGGTGGATCTTTCCTGCGACTAGTATGTAATGTCCTTCATCAATTCTTTTGATTGATTTTAGTTTGAAGTCTATTTTGATGGATATTAGGATGGCTACACCAGTTTGCTTCTTAAGACCATTTGTTTGATTGGAAAGGCTTTTCCCAGCCTTTTATTCTTAGGAGGTGTCTGTCTTTGAATTTGAGGTGTGTTTCTTGTATGCAGCAGAAAGATGGGTCCTGTTTTTGTATCCATTCTGTTAGTCTGTGTCTTTTTATAGGTGAATTAAGTCCATTGATATTAAGGGATGTTAATGACCAGTGATTGTTTGTTCCTGTTGTTATTTTTATTTTTTTGGTAGTATGTGTGTACTTCTCTTCTTTGGGGTTTACTGCTGTGGTGTTATCTATTGCCTGTGTTTTCATGTGTGTTTCTGCCTTCCTTAGGTTGGAATATTCCTTCTAGTGCTTTCTGTAGGGCTGGGTTTGTGGATAAGTATCGTTTAAATCTGGTTTTGCCTTGGAAGGTCTTGTTCACTCAATCTATGATAATTGAAAGTTTTGCTGGGTATATTAGTCTAGGCTGTCATCCATGGTCTCTTAGTGTTTGCATTATATCTGTCCAGGTCCTTCTGGCTTTCAAAGTCTCCATTGAGAAATCGGGTGTTATTATGATTGGTTTGCCTTTATAAGTCATTTGGCATTTGGAGAGATGTAAAATCCCCATGGAAAGAGAGAAACTTTGTAATGGGGTTTTAGACCTGGGCTTTATTTTGTTCCTAGACAGAGAACTGTGGGCAGCTAGTGACTACAGAGAGACGAGGAATTGATCTCTCCCAGGGATGAGCCCTCTAAGTGGTTAGTCAAGGCAAAGGAGCAGCCCTGAAACCATATACACACAAACAAGAAAATCAGACTCAGCAGGCCACATTCACACATTCATTCATACATATATGTCTATACATAGGAAGAATAATTGAAAAGAGACAATTAATGTGAGAGTAGTGGGCAAAACATGGGAGGAGTTGGAAGGAGGGGACTTGGGAGAAATTGTGGGAGGACGGAAGGGGGAAAGTGATGTAATTATATGTTAATTAAGATGCATAAAATAAAAGAACTACATATTCCAGGAGTTGCGTCCATGCCAGTGGTTGCCTACACACTCCAGAAGAGAATTTGACATCGCTGCTGACATTGTTGTTGTTATAACAGTGACGACCACTGCTACTTACAGTGATATTTTATTTGTACTGAAATGTGATTTTATTTGTGTGTTAATAAAGTTGCCTTGGGGTCAGAGCAAGCCAGAGCAGAAGCTGGGTGGTGGTGGTGATGTTGATGTTGATGGTGGTGCACGCCTTTAATCCCAGCACTTGGGAGGCAGAGCTAGGTAGATCTCTGTGTGTTGAAGGACACAGCCAGCATGGCAGACACATGCTTTTAATCTCAATACCAACCATAGAAGACCTGGAGGTCTGTACAGACAGGCAGTGACAAGGAGGTCATGTGGCTGGGTTTACAACCAAAGAGAAGGCAGAACAGAAAGTCTATATAAAAGACAGGACACAGGAAGTAGGCCTCTTACAGAGAGGAAAGACAGAGTAACAGTGAAGGGTAAGGCTCTCAGCTATTGCTCTGACCTCTTGTTTTTTAACTCTGCAACTGACTCTGTGTTTCTTATTTAACAAGACAGTGACATCTACATTGGGCACCCATTGTGGCAAGAATTCATTAAAAAACCGCTTGCCTTGGTAGTGGGTCTGGCTTTCCACCTGGGCGGGCCCGGCTCCCTAGCTTGGGCCTCACTAGGGCCTAACACGGGCCTAACTCAGCTTAGGACTCAGGCCCAACCTACATTAGCTACACGTGGTTACCACCACAGCTGGAGTTACTTGCTTAAAAAGCCGGTGCTACAAACTCAGTACTGTGGGAGCTACCGCTAATTGCAGTAGCTACATGCAACTGAAGATAGGCTGCTTTTGGCTGAAACACCAGCACAAGTGGTTGGTTGCAGCTTAAGGAGCCAGAGCCCAGGGTTGAATTGGCTCAAGTGGAAACATGTGGTTGGACTCAAGCTTTTAGTCAGAAACTGGCTATGTTTTCTTGCTGTCTTTCTCTCTCTCTCTCTCTCTCTCTCTCTCTCTCTCTCTGGATTCCCACCTCTGAGGCTAGGTAGCTGTTTTAAAATTCCCTTGGATTTCTACTGTTCTATGTAGAATTGGTAAGTCAATTATATCAGATATTTTAAAGGAAACTACTTAAAAGAGATTTTTTCCACATTTAAAAAAAAGGGTTTTATGTGGACTTTGGAAGTAAATTGGGCTTTGTTTGAAAGTTTAGGCAGTCTGACAATGGAACAACTATATGAGAAGATTAATGTTGATCGAATTGTGTACATTATTATTTTTCTTATCCTTATTTTACTATTTAAGAAGATAGTCAATTTAAGTGCCAGGATAAACATTTTAGAAAAACCTGTTAAAATGAATTAAAGTGAAATTCAGATTCAGACAGAAGAAATTAACAGTGAAGTTGTTTCAGGATTGGATTATAAGGTTACAGAAAGAAAGCCTGTTTTCACACAATCACCCTTAATTTATCTGGAAACCATATAACAGCAACCTGGTCAAGTGAACACACAAAATATTTGGACTCCAGTTGAAATGTTAGACTTACGGAGGTTTAAGGAAGCAATAGTATCTTATGGCATGCATTCCCCATATGTAAAGCAAATGTTAAACTCCTGGTCAACTTATAATAGGATTACACCACAGGACAGGCGGGAGCTGGCACAGGCTGTTCTGGAACCTGGACAACAGCTCCAGTGGCAAATGTGGTTCAAAGAGGAAGCTAAAAACATAGCAAAACAAAGTAGGGATTAAGCTATACAAGTCTTCCAGGATCAGCTTGTTGGAGAAGGCCAATATGCTGCAGTACAAACACAATGTTCATATGATATCCAAACTCTCATTCTATGTTGAATGGCAGCCTTGAATGCATGGGACAAAGTTGAGGAACCAGGAAAGAAAACTGAGTCATTTACAAAGGTTATACAGGTCCCAAAAGAATCTTTCACAGATTTCTTACAAAGACTGACTTCAGCAGTAAAGAGAATGGTCCCAAATTCTGAAGCTAGCCAGATAATAAATGAATCTTTGGCTTTTGAGAACACACATGCAGCATGAAAGAGAACAATCAGGCTGTTAAAGGCAAGATCTGCACCCTTGGAAGTTTGGATTAGAGACATGGTTAAAGTTGAGGCTCATGATCATGAAAATATGTGGGTAGGAGAAACAATTTCAAGAGGTTTAAGGAAAATCAGATGTTTTAGAAGTGGAAAACAAGGATATTTGAAAAGGGACTATAAACAGGGCACTTCTAGAAACAATGTTTCTTAAGGAGCAATGGCAACAGAATGCCCCTTCCTTCTGGAGTATGTAGAATGTATGGTAAGTGAAGACACGGGACAAATGAATGTAGAACAACAAGGGACAAACAAGGTAATACTTTGCCTCAGTCTTTGGGAAACTCCCAGAGGGGCCTCAGGCAAGCCCCTATAGTGAAACCAGTTCAGACATTTTCTGCAATCGTAGAGGAGACCCCTACTCAGAGAAGTTAAATAACAAAATGCCTATTGGAATAAACCAGGCTACTCAGAGTAATGGAACAACTGAGACAAAGAGAACAGAAAATTCAGGAGAAACCATAAAGGAAATTTTTTGGCAAATTTCTATAAATGAACAAAGACCAAAATTAACAATAAAAATAAATGGTTTTTTATTGTCCGGTCTGGTAGACACAGGTGCTGACGTAACCATAATTGCACGAGAACTTTGGCATCCATCTTGGCCTCTTCAGGAGGTAAATGTTCAACTGTTAGGAATTGGAACATCATCTCAATTGAAACAGAGTGCAAGATTGCTCAAATGTATGGGCCTAGAAGGACAGAGAGGCAGATTAAAACTATAAGTGGCTAACATAGCTATGAACCTGTGGGGTCAAGACCTGTTACAACAATGGATTATTCAGAATAGCATCCCTCCGACCTCAGAAATAAATCCTAAACTAGCACATGTTTCTGAGAGAAATATTCTAAGGTATTATTCTAATGAGTGGACACTAGTCATCCATATTAAACAAGAACAGGGTACAAAAATTGTTGATCTTCCAAAGACACCAACAGCTCTACCTTTAAAATGGTTAACAGACAAGCCTGTATGGGTTCAGCAATGGCCTTTAACAACAGAGAAACTCCATGCTTTAGAAGAGCTGGTAGAAGAACAGTTAAATGCTCAGCATATTGAAGAATCTACCAGCCCTTGGATTTCTCCTGTATTTGTTATTAAAAAGAAATCTGGTAAATGGAGAATGGTAACAGACCTTAGAGCAATTAACAAAGTAATTCAGCCAATGGGCACTCTACAATCTGGAATTCCTTTCCCTACTCTGTTACCTAAAGGATGGCCTCTCAGAGTTATCGTTTTAAAAGACTGTTTCTTTTCAATACCCTTACAAGAAAAAAACAGAGAAAGATTTGCTTTCACAATGCCTACTTAAAATAATTCTCAAACAGTTAAAAAATTTCAATGGAGAGTCCTCCCACAGGGAATGTTGAATAGTCCAACCCTGTGCCAATATTTTGTATAACAGCCCTTGGAAGTGATACGTTAAAAAATTTCTAAATCTATAATTCATCATTATATGGATGATATTTTACTAGCCGACCCAAATGCACATACTTTAGAAAGAATGTTTGAAGAAGTAAAGAAAATATTGTCTTGTGGGGGATTACAAATTGCTCCTGAAAAGATACAAAGAGGAGATTCTATTAATTATTTAGGATATAAAATAGAACTACAAAAGATACACCTCAAAAGGTGCAAATTAGGAGAGACTGACTACAGACACTTAATGACTTTCAAAGATTATTGGGAGACATTTCTCATCTATGAACTATTGTTGGGGTAAAAAATGATGAGTTGAATAATATGTTCAAAACCTTAGAAGGTGACAAGGACTTAAATAGTCCACGAGAATTATCACCTGAAGCTGAGAAAGAATTGGCCTTGGTAGAAAAGAAAGTACATGAAGGACGTGGATCATATTGATCCAAAGCTGGATTGCATTTTGGTTATTTTACCTTCTAGGTATTCTCCTATGGGAATATTAATGCAGAGAGAAGATATTATATTTGAATGGATATTTTTACCAAATAAACCAAATAAAAAATTAAAAACTAAATTAAAGTAGCTCTCTTGTGGAGAGGAAAGACAGCAGAAGCAGTCAAGAGTAAGGCTCTCAGCTATTGCTCTGACCTCTTGGTTGTTAACTCTGCAACTGGCTCTGTGTTTCTTATTTAACAAGATGATAACATCTACAGCTACTAGAGTTTCAGGGATTGCCATTTTATAATTGGTTGCCACAGCTAGCACAGTGGAGACTGTGGCACCAAAAGTAGCTACCAGGTCAGTTAATCTTTCATTCTATTGGCTATGACAAATTGAAATCAATAGTGATATACACTTCGATCAGCTTTGAAAGTTATAAATTTACAAACTCAAGTTTGTATCCATTTGCCATTGGGATACCATCTTACAAGTACTCCAATTTGCAGTAAGGCTCATTAAGGAAAGAAATGGCTCAGTTGCCTTTATCCTACCAGCTATGGGTAGGTTAGGACTTCTGTTGGTCCTTTCTGTGTCAAACACACAGATTGCAAGCCCAGCACCACTTTGAGATCTTTGGCAACAGTTAACTCTACAGCTCACACACACACAATTGATCCTGTATGATAATGAGTATTCAGACATAGGGAATGCCTGGGCTTACTCACCAACCTAAGACAGAGTGCCTGGGCAGGTGTCTCCATGATGGGTGACCTCCTGACATCCCATGCAACCTAAGTCAGAAGCTCATTTTTTAGGAAAAGCAGGGGGTATGTGAAAGGGGGGACCTGTACGGTTCTGGCCCTGTTTTGGATAACTGTTGCCTTGCTTGCTGACCTTGACCTTGATATCCTCCCTATGCTAATTCCCTGTTGAGTTCCACCCGCCTGAATGATTAAGGGAAGTTCCTTGTCTGTGTATCCTGCATATTGGACTTTAACAGCTTAGATGCAAGATTGTAAAAAATCAGAAGTGAACTTCTGCAACCCAAGGTACTCCCATTGGGCTGTAAGCCTGTATGTAAGACTTCCTCCCTCCGTCAATAAATGGCAATCGGCATTCAAAAAACAATAAGAGAACTAATAAAATATAGACAATTGTAACATAAAATGCCCCTAATAGAACTGTTTTGTTCTGCATGCACACACTCAAACAGAGTGAGTGTGAATTTATTTAGTTTGCATTGTAAAATACGTGTAAAAACAAGCTGGATATAGTAGTGAAATCACAGTCCTTGGGAAAGGGATGCCGGTAGATCAGAAATCCAAAGTCTTTCATACTCAGCCTTGTCTTCATGAGACCCTTTGTACTATGAATTCTAGGTGTTTATACAGGATCCATTCCCTCTGCCAAGGCCAGTGGGACTTTCACAGAGTTCTTTGATTCAGCCTACCTCATGGTAGGAACTCAGAACTGTACAGTCAGCATTGTGAGTTTAAAATATAAGCACTTTATTTTCTCTATTCTCTTAGCCCGTCTCTGGGCCCGGGCTTCACCACTTATTCAGCAGCTGCTCTCTCCTCATCCCTCCCTCCCTCTCCTCACATGGCTCAGGCTCATGTCCACTCTAGACTCTCTGAGATGTCCCTGCCCATGGCTGTGTAGTGTGTTTTCTACAATAAACTTGCTCCCCTACCATACCTAGGGGCAGTCATGTCCATACTTTTTTATCTCTCCCTTTTTATTTCATTCTACTGGTGCTGAAATATGGGAGTAGTCCTGCACTTTCCTTTTTGTATCTTTTTTCATTCACAACAAAATTAATAAGCATAAAAATGGATAAACGAGAAAGGAACAACAGCTGCAGAGCAACATTGGATAATAGAAAGAACTACAGAATTAAATCAACCTTTATACTTTAAAGATATGCTGACCTCAGAATGGAAACCAGGATATGTGTTAAGTTGGGGATGAGGTTTTGCTTTTGTTTCTACAGGAGATAAGCTGTGGATACCATCAAAATCAATAAAGGTTTGATTTGAACAAGAGAGACCTTTTAGTTAGAAGAGGTGTTAGCTCATGAACTCGCATGACCATCCAATTTAAACTAATTTATACCACTCACACATGCTTTTCATATAATCAGATATACCTTGCCAAAAGGGAACCTCCCCAAAGTTGGCCTTGGGACTAGACTTGCCTGTACTGAATCCATCAGGTTTAAGTGAATCCCCATCTGCAGTCTATCAGTTTGACCCTTCCTACTTCCCTGAAACTACTCTTTACCATTATCAATGATTGTGAGTCCCCAACTGAGGCACCAGGCCACTTCTCACTGGATCTCCTTTGTTTGTCAGTCTGTCTGTCTGTCTGTCTATCTATCTACCTATCTACCTACCTACCTACCTATCTACCAACCTACCTACCTGTCTGTCTGCCTGTCTATCTCTGTGTGTCTGTCTATCTATCCACCTATTTTTGTTTTTTCAGGGTATCAGCCCTGTGTATCAGCCCTGGCTGTCCTGAAACTTGATTTGTAGATTAGGCTGGCCTCGAACTCTTGGAGATCTACTGCATCTGTCTCCCAAGTGCTGTGATTAAAGATATGTGCTACCTTGCCTAGCTTCATCTATCTGGAAGTTAGATGAAAAGTTGTAGGAATCAGGACTTCCCACCATGTAGGTTCTGGGGACTCAACTCTAGCCGACAGGGTGCTTACAAATGCTTATTGATCTTCCTCCTCCTCCCAATTCTGGGGTCAGAGGTGTTTCCCAAGAATTCTGATTACTCTCCCTTTTGTGTAAGCTTTTTGATGGTCTCATTTCCCCATCACTTCCTCATCCTTACTTAGGTCTTGGACCTGTACCCTCATCTCTTTTCTATGTTCTTTTTCTAGATGACAGCATTTGTTTCCAGGGATAGAAATACCACTTATATGCTGAGATGTAGCATGAACCTTAAAATGTTTTATTAATATAAACAAACCCAGAGCCAGGTATTGAGGTGAACGCTGAAAGACCAGAGAAACAGAACAAGCCTCATACAACCTCACCTCACCAACTCCTCAGCTGATCTTGTTTCCTCAAACTGGAAGCTTCTGTGGCCCATTTGAATGGATCTCAGCTGAACTGCTGCTAAAAGCTAAAAGCTTAAAAAAGGGCTCTAGTTCCTGGTCCTCACACCTTATATATCTTTCTGCTTCCTGCCATCACTTCTTGGGATTAAAGGCATGTGGAACCCTACCTGGATGTTTCCAGTGTGGCTTTGAACTCACAAAAGTCCAGATGGATCTTGCCTCCATAATGCTAGGATTAAAGATGTATGTGCCACCACTTTCTGGCCTTTATGTCTATCTAGCCACTGTTTTGTTCTCTGACCCCAGGTAAGGTTATTAGGATTCAAATATATTGGGGGACACAATATCATCACAATTTTCAAATTTGTATTTTACAAGAAATTCATATTTAACATATCCCAAACTATTATCCAGTCAGACTACCTACTTTCTAGTGTTTTGTCTGTTTGTTTGTTCATTTTTTGTGTGTGTTTTGATACCATGGCACTCAGTTGCTTAAGCTGGAAATCTGGGAATATTTTTGACAGCTGTGCTGTGGATATCACTCTGTATAAATAAAATGAGGATTGTCCAGTAGCCAGGCAGCAAATATAGGTGGGACAAGCAGAGAAGAGAATTGTGGGAGATAGAAGGCTGGGGAGGAGAGACACTGTCAGCCACAGCCATGAGAAGCAACAAGTAAAGACACTGGTAAGCCACAAGGCATGTGGCAAAGTATAGACTAACAGAAATGGGTTAATTTAAGATAGAAGAAGTAGATAACAAGAAGCCTGCCACAGCCATACAGTTTGTAAGCAATGTAAGTTTCTGTGTGTTTACTTGTTTGGGTCTGAGCAACTGTGGGACTGGAGGGTAAGAGAGATTTGTCCTGACTGGGCCAGGCAGGAAAACTCTAACTACATATGGCACTCTACGTGTTGGCAAGAGTTTCCACCTAAAACCTGAGAAAAAAGAATCTAAAACGGAGCTAAAAACAGCTTCCTAGTTGTCTCTCTCAAGTTAGCAGCAGCCTGCCAGTTTGAGCTACTATGGCGGGTTCCTAGCATGTGCATCTGACCTGCAGTGTGGTGGGAATGAGGAATCTATAAGGGACACTTTACTCTGCTTCATGGTCGATATAGCCTTTGCTAGTTTAAAAAAAAAAAAAAAGGTTTCTGGGCTATGCACTGCTTTGATAGAACTGCTTCTGATAGTTGATGGTACACAAAGCTCCAGTCCCAGAGCTGGTGGTAAACTGTACCACCGCCATGTTGGAAAGCTGAGGTGGGCAGAGCCAGCAGCCACAGGGGCATTTCAATCTTACAAAGATGGATATTACACAGAGAATCGGGTTTGTGTTTTCTTTGGGATTTTTAACTGCAGAAAAAGATTTGATCGTGAAAGCTGTTGAGTTAAATAAATATGTAAATTTTAAAGGTACCTTAACTTCAAAATTTGGATATAAGGATATGTTGATTTGGAAAAGAGTCTCTGCTTTTGTTTCCACAGAAAGCTAGAGGCTATGGATTTGTTCCAGATTAAGATACATCATGTTTGATCAGCCAATAGCAACTGAAAGGTCTCCAATGACACAATGGCCCAGATGATCCGACATCCAGAATGGTTTCAAGGCAACTGGCTCAGAGGTTTACCCTCATGGACTACTCCATAATCCTCAAATTTTCTTTATGTCCCCATAAGATAGAGCGCCCCACTCCAGCAGGAAGTAGTAAGAAAAACTATGCCCAAATTCCCAGCTGGCTTTGGAGATGGAATTGGCTCACTCCTTCTCTAAACTCAAGCACATTGTTAAAAGAAAAGATTAAGAGATTCTTGTGTCCCAAATCAGAAGAGCCCTCTGGTGTGGGACAGAGAAAAACCAAAATTTTATTTAAAACAGGTTGATTATAAATGTGATCTCTTTCTAAATATAAAAAGGGGATATGATATAGATATGATAGGATGGAAGTGTAGATTAATGAACTTATTTCTAAAGAGCAAAAACTCATTTAAAATGTTTTACATTGGTATAGATTTTAGTCTATTGATACAAGCTAAAAGTTAATTTTGTTATACTGTGTATATATTTCTACTCTTATTTAAGGTATTATGTTCGTAAAGCTCATTTAAAATTGTGATGGATAATTAAAAATAGATTAATAACTGGTCATCTATGATAATCATACTCATAGCCATGTTAGTTAAGTCTTCTAGGTATACACAGAGATATTTCAGATAGATAGGTAATATTCAAACACTTCAACAGTCTACAGAATATGGCATTTAAAATATTTTAAAAATTTAGACTTTCTGGACAGTGAGACATGTCTTCTCCTGGCAGCACCAGATTTACTTCAGAGAGGAGGATGGGCATTGAAGACACTTCATATGGAGTTTATCTTGACCTTGGCAAAAATAGCCATTTGGGCAAGAAACTGTTCTTGCCTGGACTGTTTGATCGACTGGACATGCAGGACCCATAGAAAGGTGACCACTAAACTTTGCTTGACAAAATGGTCCTTCAGGTTCCTGCTTTGCAGAGGAAACTCCCAGACATTCTACAGGACACTGAGAGAAGTGACCGAGAAACTCTAGCCCTGTGGGTAGAAGACAAATGCCCCAACTTTACAAAGGAACATTAGGTGACTGTCCAGGCTGCCAGCTGTCTCTCTCTACCCTGCAAGACTCCTGAAAGTTGCTTGCATCCTTCTCCCGGGTCTCAGATAATATTATATCCTTCTGAGGTCTTTGATGTAGTTGAAGATTAGATAGATATAATTTCCTCATTTATGATAAAAGATAAGTTAGATATAAAACCTTAAACTCACAAATATAAGATAGGATATCTTCTTTAATATTATAACTGTAATTCTTGCTTGATAATTGTTTTGTTATCTGTTATTTCACTATGTGAAAGTTAACCTTCCTTTTTTAACAAAAAAGAAAAGGGGAAGTGCTGTGGATATCGCTCTGTATAAATAAAATGCTGTTTGGCCAGTGGCCAGGCAGGAAGTATAGGCGGGACAAGAGAGAAGAGAATTCTGGGAAGTAAAGGCTGGGGAGGAGAGACACCACCAGCCGCCACCATGAGAAGCAACATGTAAAGACACTGGTAAGCCACAAGCCATGTGGCAAAGTATAGACTAACAGAAATGGGTTAATTTAAGATAGAAGAAGTAGATGACAAGAAGCCTGCCACGGGAATACAGTTTGTAAGCACTATAAGTTTCTGTGTGTTTACTTGTTTGGGTCTGAGTGACTGTGGGACTGGCGGGTGAGAGAGATTTGTCCTGACTGGGCCAGGCAGGAAAACTCTAACTACACAACTGCAATTATCTTGTATACCTCTCCTCATCACAGCATTCCCCAAGTCTTTTTCATCCCAGCTCCAAAATACACATCACAAGACAAGCAACGGTGCTTGTCCCTGAGCCTGATGACTTGTGTTGAATCCCTGGAACCCATGTGGAAGACAGAGAGAACTGCGTGCCAGCAAGTTGTTCTTAGACCTTTACATGCAGCACACACAAGGACATAGAAACTGCAGGGTTTGGTGATGTGTGCCTGTAATTCCAGCTCTGGGAAGGCCAAAGCAGGAAGATGACAGGATCCAGGTCAGCCAGGATTCCATAGAGTCACAAAATATCTTGTATCCTTCCATTTCTTCCCATTGAAGCCATTACCCCCCTCTCTCTCTCTCTCTCTCTCTCTCTCTCTCTCTCTCTCTCTCGCACTCTCTCTCTCTCTGTCCCTAAACTACTGTAGTAAGTAGCCTTTTAACTGGTCTACATACCACTTTGGCCTCCATCCTATTTTCTCTCTGCAGATGGCCAGGGAGACCAAATGGGTCACATTCCCACTTAAAACTTCAGGGGCTCCCCATTGCATTGGAACTTACCTAGTATTTTTCTGTGTTTTTGCTCATTTGAGACCTTATCTGCTCCTCTTTCCTGAGCTCTCACCAGCCTCGCAAGTCTCCTTTCCTCTTGCCCTCTTCCCTTTGCCCATCTTCCTAGTTACTTCCCTCTTGTGGATCTGAGGATTGAGTCCAGCACCTTTCTGCCTAGTAGACTATGTGCTATTATTGGCCTGTATCCCTAGTCCTCATGTTCTCCTCTTTCTCTTCTTAAAGGAGCAATACCTGAGAGAGCATATACACTCTTAAACACAGAGTCATTTCTCCATCCCCTGATTTTGTTCACATTTGTAGCTGTTGGATTAAAACGTCATTTTGTTAATCAATATAAATACAAATCTTAGTTTCCTTTCCTGTTTCTGTGATAAAATACCTTGATAAGGCAACTTAAGGGAGAGAGAGTTTTATTAGGCTCAGAGTTCCAGGTTATAGCCTGTCATTGTGGGGAAGTCAAGGCTGCAAAACTGAAGACACTGGTCACATCCATAGTCAAGAGCCGAGCAGAATAAATTAATGCACATGTGCTTGCTCTGGGTTTACTTACAAAGTTCAGGATTCTCTGCCCCAGGGAACGGTGTTACTTACAGTGGGCTCACTTGCCCCCTCGATTAATAGTCAAGAGAATCCCCCATGGACACATTTCCACAGTCAGTCTGTTCACACAGTCCCTTACTGAGATTCTCTTCCTAGGTTGTTTCAAGTCAACAAACAAAACATCACATGCAACACTGAAAAACTAATGTGTAGATACAGGATTTAAGATCAAGATATACTAGCCAGAGGGGAGTAGCATATGTCTGTAATTGGAGCACTTAGTAGGTTGACGCAGAAGGATCCTGGACTTGTAGGAGAGCCCTCTTTCCCTCATCCTAAACCAGAAGGCTAGCTCTCCCTCTCCCACTCTGCTGCACCCCCCCCCAACACACACGCGCGCGCGCACACACACACACACACACACACACACACACACACACACACAAAGGGAGAGAGAGGGAAAGAAGGGGGAGTTAGGGGGAGAAACGGATGCTTTTATAAAACAAATTTTACCTTAGGTTTAAAAAAATGCCTGATGAGTTAGTGAATTGGCTGAAGGGTTGAAGCTCCCAGTTGCTAAGCTGGAAGACCTGACTTCAAACCCAGGACCTAAGTCAACCTCTGGCCCACACCCTTGTGCATGACATGTATACCTACACTCACCCACATGTATGTACACAAGCTGAATAAATAAAATGTACTAAATGGAATAAAATTAAAATAAACAAATACTTGCCAGCTGGTGAGATGTCTCTCCAAAGCTCTGACTGCCTCATTTTGATGCAGACCTGAGCTTGACACCCAGGACCGTGTAAAGAGGGAGGAGAGAGCTATCCTGACTTTTCAATGTGTGCTGGGGCATGAGTGCCCATGTGCACACCACACACACACACACACACACACACACACTAATAGTAATGAAATTAATCAAAGAAGTAAAAAAGAAGTGAAGTGCTTGAAGGCATATACTCATGCATCACTGATATATAAAACTATGAAGTTTCCTGGAGTTATAAAATGCATGAAAATCATAACTATTTATGATACAGTTACTAAATCATTTTATTAAACTATTCATATGTCCTTCTAACAAAATGTCCCAACCTTGGTTGTGCTTCCTTGAAGAGACCTGGATGATGGCAAATATGTGGTAGGCCAGGACAAGATCCTCCTGAGAGACTGTGCTCCCAACAGAGCTGAATTCCACCAGTGTTTACAAGCTCATTCTGATGGAGACCTTTCACTACCTAGCTGTGCTTGACCAAAGTCCTAGGGTGACCCAAAGATACATGTGGGCATCAAAGAACAATTCTGGGCACTGGCTCCAAACTTGTCTCACAGCTGTGAAGATGAAATACAGGATGAGTAAGCAATTCTGGATGTAAACTCTACAATGATTCATTGCAGAAAGGGGAAGTACTGAGGAGAATTAGAGAGATTCCCCAGAGTAGGTGACATTCCCAAAATTTAAAAGAGCCACTGAGCTCTTTTTGTGGTATTTGTTTTTAATTAGCCACTGGGTCATCTTGCATCCTCTGACATTTCAGCTGTCCCAGGTGCTTTCATTTATACTCAGCTCTCTTCTTCTCACAGTCACCAAGAAGCAGCTCAACTGTCCTTCCTCTTCTCCTTGTCTCCTGGGTCTTAGTGAAAGTCTTCCCTGAAACACTGAAGTGGGAGGCTTTCTTAGACACAGACTTTTCTCATGCTAACAAATAGTGCCTAGAGAAGCTAGGCTATATAAGGAGACAATAGTGCCATATGTGTTTCCTGAAGGACTTGGTGGCCTGGTTGGACTTCCACACTAGCTGGGAGCCCTGTCTTTATCAGTGTGAGACAGCTTGACTGTCCTCCTGAAGCCAGAAACACTTTGTGTCTCATCTTTAGAGTTCCTGGCTTGGTTGTTTCAAACCAACCCTCCTTTTAGCCCTAGCATCCCTGCAACCTATGCCAGCAACTTGCAAATTTGAATGTGAGTGCTTTTTCCTTACTAAGGACAGAGACCTATCTCCTGCATCCATACCAACCCTGGATTCTGAGGTAAATTTCCCAAGACTGTTCCCAGGGTTTGGGTGAATCAGGGAAGCGTTCATGCATTCAGGATACCCCACAGACTGTTCATTTTCTCCCCTTTCTACAGAGCTCACATGGTAATGGGTGTATTCTTTTATTTCTGGCAGTTTGCTCCAGGACTTCGCAAACAGTGATGCGGAGGGATTTTGCTCTCTGGTGGGGATTCGGCACCCTAAAAGATGGATGCTTGCTGTGTATTCCAGAAGGGCAGTGGAGTGCACTATGGGAGTAGCTAACATAGGTAAACACCAAGGCCTGCTATGCTCCAGTCTGTTATCTATGTGAGTCTGGAAACCAGCACCCATCTCTGCCTTTACCCTTGATCCTCTTGACTCTGTTGTCCCCATCTTGGACCTGGGGAAGGGACTCTACTCTGCTGACTCCTTAGGATGTCTGCTACTCACCTGCTGCTATCTACTTGTCCAATCCTACATATCCCTGCAAGACAGAAAACCTGTACCCATAAGCAGCTTTTGCTGTGGAACAGCAGTGATTCATCAGCCCGATTACAGGCCTGTGTGATTTTCTTATAAGTTATCTTCTCTGAGGAACTCTCCAGGATTGAAATGTGTTAATGAACTCTTGTGGATCCTTCTTGTTTAGTTACATAGTCAATGCTTTAGGTCAGTGATTTTCAACCTTCCTAATGTTGTGGCCCTTTAATATAGTTGCCCATGCTGTGGTCACCCCAACCATTTTGGTTGCTGCTTCCTAATTGTAATTTTGCTACTGTTATGAGTTATAATATACTATCTTTGTTTTCCAATGGTCTTAGTAAAGGTCTGTGGACCTGAAAGGTAAAAGGGGCTAGAAACCCCAAGTTGAGAAGCACTGCTTTAGGTGCAGTTTCTACACCATTTTCCCAGCTGACTCTGCTCATCATAATTATTAGATGGGAAACCTACCTTCACACACATTTTCCTGAGGGATTTCTTGGTCAGCATGTACATGTCCACACACAGGTTCATTCACAGACACATTTACATGCAGAAACATCTGTAGCCAAAGCCCTCCCATCCCATTGGCCCATCCCCTAGAGAGAGGCTAATCTGCAGAATGGAAGAGTAGTTCCAGAAATATTGAAAGCATAAAAGGAAAGTGGTCTAAACATTTCATAAAGCTAGTTACTGCTGGGAAGGGAAACACAAATGAATTCTAAGTCTGTTTTATTGATGAGCACAAGTTTTTAACAAAAAGCTTGGATCACTGCCTAACTAAAACCCAAGACACTATTAAGTTTACCTTAAGTGTATTAAGACCATTCAAATTAGCAGTTTTAGAAGCAATTGATCAGCTCTAAGAAGAAACATAAGTGTGGGATCAGGATCTACACCTGGTGATTGAGTGGTCTTTTTAGAGCCCATTTCCTATGGTGGGACACCTTGCACAGCCTTGGTGCAGAGGGGAGGGGCTTGGACCTGCCTGAACTGAACATACCAGGCTCTGCTGACTCCCCATGGGAGCCTTACCTGTTTGGAGGTGTGAATAGGGAAGTAGGTCCGGGGGAAGGCTAGAGGGAGCGGGAGGAGAGATGAGAAGGGGACCTGCTGGTATGTAAAATGAATAAAACATTCCTTTAAAAAAAGAAGAAATATAATCTTCATGGAATGAATTCTTTGATGAGCTTTATTCTGCATATGACATCATGTCACATACACAAAGAAGAATGAATGGGAAAGTTTTCCTAGTGTTGAGTCATCTTCCACAAACCTGTTGTCAGCATTATTAGGGTCACCTGACATTCGGTAAGTGAGCTGTGCCCAGGTTGGATCTCCCATGAGGCCTTTGTGGCTCATAGGACAGGATACACTGACCCCTGCACTGCCCTCTTAGTCACAGCTCACAATGTCCTTTCTCTGCTCAGTACTCCATGGCCTGAGCTTTCAAGCCATCAAGTGATAATCATGGCGTTGGCATGAAGTAACAGGTTGACACCTAGCTCATCTTAACCACAGCTTTTCTCTCTCTCTCTCTCTCTGTTTTTGCCTCTCTCTCTTTGTCTCTCTCTGTCTCTCTCTTTCTCCATTTCTCTCTTTCTCTCTCTCTTTGCTATCTCCCCTCTCTCTTTTTTGTGTGTATACTGCTGTCTTGTTCAGAAATAATGAAGAGTGAGCCCCTCGCTAAACCAGGACAGGTCAGAGATCCTCCCTTTCAGTCTTTCAACCAGCCACATCACTTTGGAGTGTTCTTGCTTAACCCCTCTGGTATGATGTATCCCAGCCACAGGCCCTGGAGCATTCTTGCTGTATCCAGGCCGTAGGTCCTGTCAGGGACTCAGTAAGGACTCTTCCTGCTGTTTGTAAAAGACATATGGTCAAGAGAGAGATAAAGGTTGATATAGAGGGAGGCCAGGACTGGGCACTGGGTGGGCAGACACCTAGAAGAATAATATACTGAAGAAGGAGAGGGTGACATGGCTGAAGTGAGCTCCAGGGGAGGGTACCTCTGATAGAGATGGTAGAGGTATGGCCAGGAGATGGTCTGGAGACAAGCTGGAGCAATTTTCCAGTGGAAAGATGTACCAGGAATCTTAAGAGTTCTTATTAATAAGATCAAACCTGGAGCCAGCTATTGGGGTGAATGCTGGAAGATCAGAGAAACAGAACAAGCCACAACCACCTCACCTCACCAATTCCTCAGCTGATTCTGTTTCCTCAGATTGGAAGCCTCTGAGTCCTCATCCAAATGGATCTCAGCTGAACTGCTTCTTGAAAGCCTGATAGCTTAACAAGGCTCTAATACCTGGTCCTCATGCCTTATATACCTTGCTGTTTTCTGCCATCATTTCCTGGGGTTAAAATCGTGAATCATCATGCCTGGTTGTTTCCAATGTGGCCATGAACTCACAGAGATCCAGATGGATTTCAGCCTCTGGAATTCTAGGATTAAATGCGTGAGTGCCACCATTTTCTAGCCTCTGTATCTAGTGGTTGTTCTGTTCTCTGACCCCAGGTAAGTTTATAAGGCTGCACAATATTTTGGGTAACATAATATCACCACCGAAAGGAGTCACAGTTGAGGAGAAAGATATACCAATTTTGAGCCTCAACAGGCAGTGGTGGCAATATGCCTTTAATCCCAGCACTGAGGAGACAGAGCCAGGCAGATCTCTGTGAGATCAAGTCCAGCCTGGTGTAAGCGAGATCCAGGACAGGCACCAAAACTACACCAGGAAACCCTGTCTCAAAAAACAAAACAAAACAAAAAAAAATTATGAGCCCCAAGAAAGAAGATGGAGCAGGGGGTAGCCAGCAGGGCCCAGAAGAGAGGCCACTGAGAAGTCAGAAGTGCTGTGCAGCAGGATGAGGGTATGCTGTGAGCATGAGAGACTGGCCATCACTATGTAAGTGTGGCCAGCTGCAGGAAAGCCGTCGGATTTCTCATGTAATTCAGCCTGGCCATCCTGGGTCCAGTGTAAGAATGAATCCTGGGCCCTTGTATGTAGCAGGATCTTAAAAGTTCTTATTAATGAAATCAAGCCTGAGGCCAGTTATTGGGGTGAATGCTGGAAGATCAGAGAAGCAGAACAAGCCACAGTTTCCTCACCTCGCCATTTCCTCAGCTGGTCTTGTTTCCTCAGACTGCAAGCTTCTGTGTCCTCATCCCAATGGTTCTCAGCTAAACTGTTGAACAAAGCCTAAATACTTAACCAGCCAAATGCTTCTAGTTTCTGGTCTTCACGCCTTCTATATCTTTCTCTTTCTGCCGTCACTCCCTGGGAGTAAAGGCTGGATTTCTAGGATTAAAGGCATGTGCTACCACTGCCTATCATCATGTTTAATATTGTGGGGGTCCTGTTCTGTGACCCCACATAAGTTTATTTCGGGAACACACAATACCTGTAAAATCTTCAGGACCCTAAATGCGCATTTGTGGGGCTCAAAGACCAGTAAAAATGGTTGTGGTGTGTAGATAGTTGACCACATAAACTCCCTTGGTGCTCTCTGAGAGGCCCTGTTCTTCTTGGATGCAAGCTTAGGCTGGCATAAGAAGTTCTCAGATAGTCCCCTGGTGGGGTGGTAAGAAGCTCAGCCTCTTCAGTGACACCCATCGAGAATGACGAATTCTTACTAGTAGAAATTGGTTATATTGACTTAGTGTGTGTTGATTTGGTTGTGATACTAAATGCAGAACTATGTCTTAACAAAAAGCTGGGAAGTGCCTTCATATCCTTAATTGGAGAATTTACTCCATAGGCAAAAGTCTGACCTGAGGATTTATGGTTTTACAGACCATAAACATCATGCTCTCACAAGTGCAATCAGAGTGATCTTTCCAAAACGCCAACCTGACTCTGCCTCTTCTCTACTCAGACACTGCCCATAGCTGCCCACCATCCTTTTGATTTTCCAGAGCCCAACACTGCCCTTCTCTGACCTCATCTTCCATTTGAAGTTGTCACCAAACAGTGTTCCTTGGTCTACCTTTGTTCCTTCTGGTTTTATTTCTGTCATGTCCTACTGTCTAATGTAACTCCAAGGCCCTGTCCTGTGCACACTTCCTGGTCTTTCTGCCTGTGTGAATCATTCTCTGACACTAGGACCTGCTATTACTGAGTTGGGATTCCTGAGGGCCTCTGGGTATTGTCCTGTCTAGTGCTGGATGTGTTCCTGTGGGCCAACGACTTATCCTGGGAACAAGGAAGCAATTAAGAGGGAATCCAGCCCCCCAATGTACCTGAGCAAACACATGCAGCCTAAAGAAATGTGCTGAAAGACAGAAACATAGCTCGCCCTACCACTGCAGGCTGTCTCCAGCATTCTGAAGGTACTACATACTGCCGATATCTTTGGAATCACCTGCCCTTGGAGATAACACCTTTAATATCCCATATGTAAGATAGGGGTAAACTTCTGATTTCAGGGTCTGAGGAACAGAAACATATGTGGTCCATTGCTCTGCCCAGTACTAGGTACTTCCCATGCCCAGCAACAATGCCTAAATTCCCCCTTGTGCATGTGGGCAAAGTTAAAGAGAGAGGTAAACTTTCCTAAAGTCACCCAACAAGCTGAAAGAAAACACAGCAAGACAAAGGCTCTCTATTAATATAAAGAAGAGGTCTAATGAGCAAAGCCAGCAAGACTAGCCTGAATCCTGGTGCTTCAGTATTCCCACTCATCACATTGCAGGTTGAAGTGGCCGAGGATAGTCTACCTGGATTTCATGGTCTTACACTTCTCTTCTCCCTCTGTGTCAACAGCATCTAGATTGAATGAATACAGCCAGGTCAGCACTACTCCATTTGGATGTAACTGTTTTGACACAGTGGATTTTATTGCTATTTAAAATTGTGCAAAGATGGGATGATTTATATGGAAAATATGGGGGGTTAAGAAAGAAACGCAAGGCTGGGCGTGGTGCTGCATGTCTTTAATCCCAGCCCTCAGAAGGCAGAGTCAAACAGCTCTCTGAGTTAGAGGTCAACCTGGTGTACAGAGTGAGTTCCAGGCTGTCCAGGGCTATTACACAGAGAAACCCTGTCTTGAAAAACAAAAACAAAACAAAACAAAATCAAAGAAATGCAAAAGAAATATGAAATGTGAAAGTAAAATTTCATCCTGTAAGTTATAATCAACTCTATTTCACCTTCTCTATATAGTGGTTTTGATATATTAGCAAGTCTGTTGATTCAGACACAGCACAACCTTTTATTCATTCATTAACAGAGCAGACTGATTCTCCTCACATGCAAGGAGAATCATGACATGACCTGATCATTACAGGCGGGGGCTGAATGGGAGTGGAGGTGGGACAATGTGCAGGAAAAAAATTCATTAACTAATTAACAAAGCCAGCAACTGAGTGTCACTACATCAGCTGTCCCCAGGAGACCACATTTCCATCCTTCTTCTTCAGATGTCTTACAGTGAGGATTTCTCACATTTATAAAGCAGAATTCAGGGTGGTAAAAGCAGCTTGCTGGTCTCTTTACCCCAAGCTGCTTCTTCAGATCCTGTTTATTTTTATTTTTTTATATTTTGGATTTTTTGAGACAGTGTTTCTCTGTGTACCTTTGGTGGCTGTCCTGGATCTTGCTCTGTAGACCAGGCTGGCCTTGAACTCACAGAGATCTGACTGGCTCTTCCTGCTAAGTGCTGGATATAAAGGTGTATGCCACCACCGCCTGGACAGATCTTGTTTCTAACTCAGAAGGAAAATCAAACTGACCCTCAGAGAGTCCTTCAAGGGTGCAGAATGGTACATCTTAAACTGTGAAGTTTCTGATTTTTTTTCTTTTGCTTCCTTTGGGTAACCCTTTGAAATCCAGGAAGCACAACATGACCCAGGTGAGAAGAAATGAAAGGATGAACCACACATCTAACGTCTTGTGAGAGGAAAGCTTTTAGAGTATCTGCTTTGCTAATAAAAAGACACTGATCCCTGCTGTCATCAGTCTCCAGCCCACCCGGGGTATAGTGTGCACACAGCATAAACAAGAACATTGGAAAACAGTGAAAAGAATATATGATGCAGATCTGGTATGATAGGTCAGTGAGGGAGACAGCTGAGTCAGTAAATTGGTTACCATGGGTGTAGGAAGACCTGAGTTCACATCCCTGGCACCTACTTAAAAGTCAGGCATAATGTTACAGTATTCAAATCCCAGTGGTGGAGGAGCAGAGACAGATCCCTGGAACTCACTGACCAGCCAGTTTAGCCTATCAGTGAGCTCCATTTTCAGTGACGAACACTGTCTAAAAAAATTAAGGTTGACCAGGTGTGGAGGCACATGCCTTTGATCCTAGAGACAGAACTCTATGTGTTCAAGTCTAGCCTGGCCTACATAGTGAGTACCAGACTAGCTAAGGCAACATAGTGAGACCCTCTCTCAAAAAACAAAACCAAAACCAAAAAACTCAAAGAGGTGGAAAAGCCATTAAGGAAGATTCTGGCCTCCACATGTACCAACACACAAGTACATGCATATCCACACGCATAAATGAACATGTACACACATACAGCACACACACACACACACACACACTCACACACACACACAAAATTTTGAAAATGTTAAAATGTCAGCAAGCACTTAGCTTAATGAACAATATGCAAAATCCTACACATAAAACTATAAAATATTGTGAAAGACACTCCAAGACTGAGCATGGCAGCGCATCCTTATATTTGCAGCATTAAAAAAGGATAAGATGGGAGGAAGAGCTATTTGAGGTCAGGAAGGCATGCATAGCATGTTTAAGTCTAGGGTAAATGATGAATATTTTGTCTCAAAGAATTGAAAATAATTATTACTGGAGTGTTACTCTGTTAATGAATAAAGTTTTACTATGATAATGGCACTTGTCTCCCACAAAGTAATCCCAATAAAAGTCGTAGTTAATACTATTGTGGGATCGACAAACTAGTAATCAAGAAGAAACTGAACGAAGCTGGACTTCACATAATCAGATATCCAAATTCATAAAACGATAGTTATTAAGATGGTGCATCCGGGTGGTGGTGGCATGTGTGTTTAGTATCAGTACTCAAGAGGCAGAGGCAAGAAGGTTATCTGTGAGTTCAAGGCCAGCCTGGGCTACAGAGTGAAGTCCACGAAAGGCAACAAAGCTACACAGTGCAATCCTGTCTCAAAAAAAAAAAAAACAACAAAAACATAAAGGACAGTTGCTATTAAATGTCTGCTAATTTATGAAAGATTACTTTTGTTGTGATGCACATGTTAAAAAATTATATTGCAATGGCTGAATATTGAGGACATATACCAAGAGTTATTGATGATCCACTTTAAATTAGTGATCTTTATCTGTATTATTTCAATAAAATTTTTTGTGATATTTATCTTATGTTCCTGAATATTTGCCTGAATGTATGTCTGTATATCACATACATGCAGTACTCATCAAATCCAGAAGAGGGCACCGGATCCCCTAGTACTGGAGTTAAAGACACTTGTGAATCACCATGTGGATGCTGGGAAATGAACCCCAAATCTATGTAAAAGCAGCCAATGAACTTAACCTCTGAGACATCTTTCCAGCCCTCTGTGAAAAATTTATTAATACAATTTCAGTGTTTAAAAATATTTAAAGTTTGTTTTAAAATAAAGGAACTTTAAAAATACTAAAGTAATTCATCTTATGTCAGTAATGTTAATGACTGAGTTGTTAATTGCGTTACGTATAAAATTTTACCTTACCAATCCAATTAAATATGATACAGAAAGCCTGAATAGTCCTATAAGTATCAAAAATTTTAAACACTATTCTTCCTATAAAGTAAACACTGGACGGAGATGACTTTTGATATCTGATGTCCCATTAGGCGAGGAAAGATTATTGAAATACTATTTGATACTTCCAGAGACCAGAAGGGAGCAAACGACTAATTTATTTCTGACCTCAGAAGAAAATGGCTTGACTAAGACACTTTGTAGACAAGGGTCATGAATGAACATAGATAAAGCAGTAAAAAGCAGGTTTGAGAGAGACCTCAGTACATAAGAGCACTAGCTGCTCTTCCAGAGGACCAGACTTTGACTCCCAGCACCCACATGGAGGTCCACAATCATCAGTATCTCCAGTCTCAGAGATCTAACACCCGCTTTTGTCCTCCAAGGACACAAGACACCCACATAGTGCACAGATGCACATGCAGACAAAATGCCTCTTAACATAATACAAATACATAAAATTTGTAAAAAGAAAACAAAACAGAAACTAGTGACACATAAATGCAAAAATACATTATTAAAGTTAGATCTACCTTAGCTAGGCAATGCTGGCATAATATGATGAAAGCCATAAATGTAATTAATTCTTTTGATACATTAAAGACAAAATACCCATCATAATCATTTCATCAGACATGTCTTACTTAAAAACTTACTGAGAAGAGAAGATGCTCAGGAGACTTCAACCCTGCACAAAGAACTACATGCAAGCAAGGAATGCTGAATTCAGAAGAAAAAGTCTTCCCCAGGGAAGAGCACACCATTTGGCTATCTAATACCAAATGGCCAGCCCTGAAAACATACACACTAGTAAGATTATACAGACTGAGAAGAGCTTAGACAGGACTTCCAGGAAGAAAGAGAGATGAATATAGGTGTGTGACAGACACCAGGGGACATGGACAGGAACCAGGAGGAGAAGATGGGAGAGAGGGAAAAAGCCATGAGGAAAAACATAGATTGATATAAATGGGTTAACTTATGTTATAAGAGTTAGTGGGACAAGCCTAAGTGATAGGCTGATCCTTTCATAATTAATAATATGACTCCATGTTGTTTTTCTATTGTGAGCTGGAGGCCCAAAGGAAAAAAATATTTTCCTACAAGTATGCCACAGCAGCACTTACATCTTGGTTATAAACAACAGACTACTGAGGATGGTGGCACATGTCTTTAATCCCAGCATGCAGGAGGCAGAGTCAAGGGGATGGATCTCTCTGAGTTTGAGGCCAGCCTGGTAGACACAATGGTTTTCAGTCTAGCTAGGTCTAGACTGTAAAACCTTAACTCAAAAAAAAGGAGATAATGAAATTGGGCAGTAATTAAAACTGTGATTTTTAATTTACCTATTGTCACAAATTGTGTATTTTGGCTCAGTTCTATGCTGGGAAGGATGAAGAAGTGAGTGGAATGTCCTAATTGTCTATTTGCTTTTTCACTGGCTCACTTACAAGGTGAGGGGAGCGCGGCTGGCCTTGCTGTCTTCTGTCACGTTTCTTTTTTATATTAATTTTTATTTACTTTTGTTTTCATTTTATGTACCAACCCCTCTTCTCCCTCCCTCCCCTTCTCCCTCTTCCCCCGACTTCCCCTCATCCCACGTTCTGGCAATGGGAACAGCACTTATCCCGGATACACAAACTGGCTTTATTTTTTAATTTTTTAATTCATTTTACATACCAAACACAGAACCCCCTCTCATCCCTCCTCCATATCCTTCCCCTACCTTCTCCCCAATCCTCTCCCCATCCCCTCCTCCAAAAGGGTTAGTCCATCCATGGGGGAATATAAATCCACGTACATTCAGTTAAGGCAGGACCAAGCTTCTCCCCCATGCATGAAAGCTGAGCAAGTTGTCTCTCCATAGGTAATGGGATCCAGAAATCCAGCTCATGAGCCAGCAATAGTCCCTGATCCCACTGTCAGGTGCCGCTCACACAGACCAAACTACACAACTGTCTCAGGCATGCAGAGGGCATAGTACAGTCCCATGCAGGCTCCAGAACTGTTGGTCAAATGTTAGTGAGTTTCCATGAATTTAATTCAGTTGTCTCTGTAGATTTCCCTATCATGATCTTGAACCCCATTGCACATATAACCCCTCTTCCCTATCTTTGACTGGCTCTGGCAGCTCAGCATGGTGCTTGATTGTGTATCTCTGCACCTGTATCCCTCTGTTACAGGATAAAGGCTCAATGGGGCCCAATTCAATGGGGCCCTAGGCCCAGCACAGGCTTCCCACCTCACAGAAGGCTGCTCCAAGATGGACACAAGACAACATGGCAAGCAGCTGTGTACACTGGTCTGGGCTCCAGGGTCCGCGGCCTGAGTCCCGTGTCCCATGGTCCCATGGACCCATGGTCTAATATTGAGATGGGAGAGGAGAACGGCTTCCTTCCAAAACCTGGGCCTTGGTAGTGATGGGCATTCAGGTGCATGCTGTCCCACATCATCCGCAGCAGGGGCCACCAGGGCCGGGGGACATCCACAACCTCCACTCAACGGGCAGGCTCTCCAGGTCCCTGAGGTGGGGACAAGGACACATCAGAAGAAGAAACTTTGCTCCCACCTGCCTTCTTGCCTACCAAACCTAGGACCGGCCCCCACCTTAACCATCTGAGGCATCACCAGGCAACCATTCTGACCCACCTCCAGCTCACTCACAATCTCTCTCCTCTGCACAGTCCTCCACTTCCCAGCCCTCACCTCCTGCCTCCTGACCCTACCCTACACAAACTACCAGGCACCACTCAGGAAACTTCTCTTTCCCTTTCCTTTCTCTAACATCCCCAAGACCCTGTCAGGCATGGAACTCTCTGTATCCTCTGGGGACACCCATCTACCTATGGCAGGGCCTAGGCACACACAGGTCGCAACTCTCTGTCTCACTGTCTCTCTCTCTGTCTCTCTCTCTCTCACAGACACACACACACACACACACACACACACAGTTCTAGGACTGCAGACAGTGCCCTCTCTTAATTACAGTGCCTTCTCTAAGTATTCTTCCTGCTAAGATGATGATGCTTGGACAGGGGAGTGCAGGACAAAGGACATTTCGACCCTTGACTCTGGGAGTTCTCCCTGGGTTTAAGGCAAAGTGAGCTAGGCAGGAGAACACACGAAGGAGTATGAGGCACGCATGGGTGTCCTGCATGACACAGAGGAGGCTTGTCAGGGGAGGCAGGGGATGTAAAACCTGGCCACCATGGTACCTAAGTCCGGCCTGGCCTCTTTGTGAACACCCCTGAGTCCACACCCTGCTCTGGATGCTTCTACTGCAATACACCTTGAGCCACCACACTGCCTTGAGCTCCGGGCCCACTGGATATACACCACCAGCATGCATAGGACGGTGATGGGGTACATCCTAGACCCTTTTTACGGTTCTGGGGAGGAGGCTCTGGAGTTGGAACCTTTTCTGACAGTTCCGAGTCCTTGAATTCCACCTGTAGCACAGCTCAAGGGGAAAGCCATTTGAAAAGAAACAAAGGGCAAGCCAGATAGAAGGCCAGGCGGACAGAGAGATGTGGGGATTGCAGGAAGTGTCTTAAATGGGTGAAAGACATTTGGTCTTACTTGCTACATGGCCCTGAGCAGGTGTGGACCCCTCCAAGATACTGGGCAGAATGTGTGTGGATTCCCAATTTTTGAGTGCTTCTATGAAGACCCACTAATACTTACTGGGTTGTCACGGGTACTTTCGCACATGGTGAGGCATGGCAGAAAAAATTCTGCTCATCAACTCATCTACAGCCTAGAGTTCCAGGATTATCCATGGTACAGCAACAGCAAATTGTCTGCGAGAATATTGTAGGTTAAATTCATGTTATCTGTATACAGCATTTATATATTTTTTCAATTTTTAATGTATATAATATATATCATAGGAGTATGTTAATTATTCCTTCCTGACCCACATAGTATCAAATGAATTTTTATCCTCCCTCTATACCTTTCCTTATGACGGATTTAAACAAGGAGTAATTTCCTTCATTTAAAAATGTGCTTAAGGGCTGGAGAGCTAGCTCAGCCTTTAAGAGCACTGGCTACTCTTCTAGAGGACCCGGGTTCAAGTCCCTGCACCCACATGACTTTTCATAACTGTCTTACTTAATTTCCAGCATATATGACACCTTCATACCAATGCAATTAAAATAAATTAAATTAAATTATTTTGAAAATGTACTTAAAGCCGGGCAATGGTTGTGCACGCCTTTAATCCTAGCACACAAGAGGCAGAGGCAGGTAGATCTCTGTGAGTCCAGGCCAGCGTGATCTACAAAGTCAGTTCCAGGAAAGGCGTAAAGGTACACAGAGAAACCCTGTCTCAAAAAATAAAAAAATACAAAAAAAATTAAAAATTAAAAAATAAAAACAAAACAAAAAACAACAAAGAAGTATTTAAAATAGTTGTGGACATATAAAAATGTATAACAGGCATTGAAGAAGTGTTAGATCACAGAGCTGTCTCAGGTAAACGCATTTCCTTGTGTGAGCTTGAAAACCTGTGTCTAGATCCTCTGCAAACCATAGAGCCCCTGTGATTTCTACCTTTGTTTAAGCAGATAGGAATTAAAGAAGCTAGCAGAATAAAGCCAAATGTTTTAGGTCCACCATTTTGGAGTGTGCATTGAAAACGCAAAAATAAGAGAGACTAATTTCAGACAAGGCTAAAAATGCAAGCTAACTCTAATAGCTGTTCTGACCACTGTGTATAATGTGTCTCATGCACTACACATACACATTTTGTATACACACACGTACACTGTCATACACACAGAGAGATATATAGAAGATTAAATAACCAATTCTACCGTGCTGAATGTGTTATAAGAGGCCTCTTATCTTAGCACTGGGTGATGAAAGCAGGAGGATGTTGGGGACAAGACACTTAGTTTGAAAAATATTAAAGAGAACCTTTAGCTTCTCAGGTATCAAATCACCTAGGAGCATATACATAGACTTGAGAAAGAGAGATAGCAATGTACAGGAAGTTCCTAGTTCCATGCCTGCTTCACTGACTAAACCTTGATAAACCTTGTAGAGATGCAGAAACTAAATGGAGAGGTAACTGCTTTTGTATTGTTTTGTGTATTAGGTCATTCCTTTATCAGTCTAGATGTTAGAGGAAGCTTAAATATTCCTACATTTGAGCAAAAACACAGAAAAAATAACCCCTATGGCTATACTTGAACATAATATTCATCATGGTAAATATGTAGGAACTATGATATCAATCTCCTCAGAAACTTTAAGTTTTAAATAATGCTGCATTGGAGGCTTATGCTTCAGTATGATTAACAACAAATACAAGGATACAGAGGAACATCCACAAATACAGACAATGCTCTCATTTGCACATAATTTGCATTTGACCTGTTTTTTTTTTAAATAGGAGTTGCTCGAGTTAGGCATATTATGTATTATTATAGATGTTGGTATCTGAAAGCATTTCTTCATAAAAATTTTAAAATTTAAGTTTCATTATTCCTTTAATATTCCAGGGAGCAAGTGGTTGTAGGGCATGGTGCTTTTCCTCACATGAGCAAGGACCTGGTATCCACAATCACTGCTGTAAAATATTCATAACCATAATTTCATATCTTCTCTAGGTCCAAAACTCTAGAGTCTAGATTCTAGACCAGTGAAAATGTACTGGCCGGTGGTGCATGTCTTTAATCCCAGCACTTGGGAGACTTAGGGAGAAGGATCTCTTAGTTGGAGCTCAGCCTGGTCTACAGCGGGAGTTCCAGGATAGCCTGGGCTACACAAAGAGACCTAGTCTTTCTGAAAGAAAGAAAGAAAGAAAGAAAGAAAGAAAGAAAGAAAGAAAGAAAGAAAGAAGGAAAGAAAGAAAGAAAGAAACAAGGAAGGAAGGAAGGAAAGAAAAAGAAAGAAAGAAAGAAAAAAAGAAAGAAAGAAAGAAAGAAAGAAAGAAAGAAAGAAAGAAAAGAAAAGAAAAGAAAAGAAAAGTCTCTGAAATTTTGTGAGAACTTGCCAATGCACACTTGGAAATGCAGCTGTTTCTGGTGATATTTTTCCTTCTGAAACATCCAGGAAAGCAAACGTTCTTGCACTAAGATTGGGGAACACGCACAGCCTTGCACAGAGCGGCCACACTTGAGCCATTACTTAGCACAAACCACCACAGCACCCGCGCCTAACTGGCGGTGCACAGGCAGAGTAGGGGGCCCTGCTTAGTGCTAAGTTTCATGAGCCCTCACCGGCATCTCCCGTAGCATCCTCTAGACCAGGGAAGTGATTCCGGGTCCCCAACAAGGCCCTTCCACCAGGCTTTCAGGATGCTGCCCATTGCACAAACTCTAGTGTCCCTAAAGTCATGAACAAGGCCATCCCACGTGTTGTCTCCTCCACCTGCTGGAGAGTTCCGGTGAGAGCCAAGTCCCAAGGCTCCCAGGCTCAGGGTCACACAGTCAGGGACAGGAGAGGCCCTTGCTCCAGAGAGATCGCTCAAGCTACCAGGAAGTTGGGGATAATCTAAGAATCTTACCTGGTCCAGGCCGGGCTGTCCTGTGGTCAGATCTCAGGCCTCTGGGAGGCTGAAACCGCCAGCAGCGTGCACTGGGCGCCTTGCCCCACTCTCCCAACTCTTAGTTGAGGGGTAAGTAGGAAAGGAAGGAAGGAGAAGGAAATTCCTGTCCCTGAGTGCTGGCCCCGCCCAGCGGTTACTGGTCTATCCTAGATCCGCCCCAGAGTCTCAAAGGGGCGGGAGCTGTGGACCTGAGAAAGCCGCCAAGGATTCCTTGCTACTTCCTGAGAAAATCTTTGGCTCCATTAAGTGAGACAAAGGGCGACTGAAGGAACCATATAACGGGAAATTAGCGCTTATGGGAACAACAAGCTTACATATGTTTTAAGAAGGTTTAAAGTATTGTGCCAACACACCCCTATGGGTGTTTTGCCTGCAAGTATGTGTGTGTACCACAAGCATTCCTTGTGCCCACAGAGGCCAGAAGAGGAACTGAGGCGGCACTGGAGCACCTGGAACTGGAGTTGGAGACACAGATGGCTGTGAGCTGCCTCAGAAGTGCTGGGAATTGAGCCTGGGTCCTGAAGAGCAATGGTTGCTTGCTCTTCAGGAGGGACTTGTCCTTCAGTACTGGCAGGCAACCAGACCAATGGCAACAGCTGATATTGTCTGAGGAATCTCTTGGACCATCAATCTACAAAACTCAAAAAAGGCTTCACACACCTGGCACAAGATTTTTTCTTCTAAAGTCTGTGCTTCCGGGGGAGGGCATTATTCCCCAGGATGGGATATTTCCAATTCAACTATGTGTCCATATTTTGTATATGCATTTTTAAGAAAGCCCATGAGAAACAGATCTGCCTGTGGATTTTTCAAACACCCATAGCATTATTTATCCATTCACTCTTCTGCTGGCTTTCCCATCCTATACATTATCCCTTGTCAGTGGCTCCCCACTTATGTGTCCTCCCCCCATTTCCCCTTCCTGTCTTCATGGCTCCTGTTTTCCACTACATAGCCAAGAAAACCAAAAGAGATATTCCTTTCTTATGTGTGCTCTGTGCTTCTTAAGAATTTTTGTGGTTGTTTGGTTGTTTGGTTGTGTTTTTTTAAGAGATAGGGTTTCTCTGTGCAGCCCTGGCCGTCCTGGACCTCGCTCTGTAGATTCCGACTGGTCTCAAACTCAGAGATCTACCTGCATCTGCCTTAGTACTGGAACTAAATATGTGTGCTACCTCCTCCCAGTCTCAATTTTTTAAATTGGCAGACAATGTTGGCTTTCATTATTGATAAAATGACATTTTTGTAGATGTGTCTCATTTTACTTTTTTCTTACCCTCTTCCCACACTCTACCCCCATACCCCTGATTTCCTCTTTCTATCTGAGCATCATGTACCTCCACTCAAGTAGTTCCATGAGTGTTCTTGATACCATTTTGCCCATGACCTCAAGTGTGAAACAATCCACATGTCCAATGACTGATGAATGTTTAAACAAAATGCTTAGACCACACCATGTTTTCATTTTTATTTTAGTTTCAGAAACACGGACTCACACTGTAGCCTGAGATGGCTCAACTTAAAATTCTTTCCCCTCAAGACTGGCCTTGCAAACCACCATGCCCAGCCTTATGGAAAATATGGATGTGAAATGTTATAATGTTTGTGAACGAGGGGAGAATAGTGCAAGGCAAACAGTTGGACCTTTACACCAAAAGAAGGGCAGTGTACAATGAGTTATGATGCAATAAAAGCATCAACTGTAAAGTGTTCTCACTGAGACAATGAAGCCTGCATCTCATCAAGTCCACACTGAGGACAAGAAATGCAGTGTGTATGGGATGTGTTCAGCAGAAAGATAAGGTGAAATGCTGATTGTGAGTACCTTCAGAAGACAATAATAAAACAATCACACCACCACCACCACCACCAAAGAACAATAAAAACAAAGCCCCAACTCATTCCTCAAAGGAATGGCAGAAACAAAATATAACAGGATCCACAGGTTGAAAATGGAATCAGAGCCAGGAGATGCTGTTGCACGCTTTTCATCCCAGCACTCTGGAGGCACAGGCAGGTAGATCTCTGTGAGGTCGAGGCAAGCCTGGTCTATGGAGCTAGTTCCAGCACAGCCAAGGCTACACAAAGAAATCCTGTCTCAAAACAGCTGCCCCATTTAAAAAAAAGAGTTGCTGTGGTCAAAGTGTCTCTTCATAATAGAAACCCTAATTAAGACACAGGTCAGTTTCAGGAGGTCTGCCTTGATCAAATCTGATCCATCTTAATCTGGAACAAATCCATAGCCTCTTGTTTCCTGCAGAAACAAAAGCAGAGCCTCCTTTCCAAACCTACATATCCTTAGATTCAAATTTTGAAGTCAACACACCTTTAAAATACATGTATTGGTTTAACTCAGCAGCCTTTATAATCAAATGCCTTTTTGCAGTTAAAACTCCCAAAGACAGTAAAATCCAGACTCTCTGTGTAATTTTCATCTTTACATGGTTTATTTTTTTATGTTACTTTACTGTCTCTTTACATACTTTATTTTTTAGATCAATCAATTTCTTTTTATAATTGTCTATCCTTCTTTTCTTCTCTCTTCCAAGCCTACACACATTTTTACACACAATATAAATTGTTCAGGGTTTATGCCATCTGAATCTGTCTTACTGTGAATTTGCTGCGTTAAACTGCAGCATGGCTAGGACAGAAGCAGCAGCCTTGCCTGATGACTCTGCCTACCTCTGCTTCCCAACATAGTGGAGGTAATTCACCACCACCTCTGGGAGCCATGCTATCTGCTGACTCTGTGAGGCAGTGGGTCCATGCCTCCACCCAGGAGTGTGTTGCCCAGAAACTGCTTCTTCTTTTTTTTTTTTTTCTGTACTAGCAAAAGCTAAATTCACCATGCAGTGTACTGAGTGGCTTGGAGACACCACTGTGTACAGTGGCAGGGATCCACCATGCTGGTTCGCTTTGACAGCTGCGGGCCAGCTCCATCTCACAGGTAGGTGTTGTGAGACAAGACTTAAGGATGCTACTGGTGTGAGACTGGGAAACTAGGAAGCCTAGTGTGGCTCTGTTTCCATGCATTCAGAATCTTTAAGTTTTCTTAGGTCTATGTGGATCAATGCCCAACAGTGAGCACCAAATATAGTCGGAGGATTTCTCCTGTCTGGGCCAGCACCAAAGACCCACAGCTGCTTATAAATTAATCATTCAGAGGCTTAATATTAATTATTACTTGTGTGACTTAATGGCTCAGGCTTCTTGCTAACTAGCTCTTATATCTTAAATCTATCCATTTCTATTAATCTATGTGTTTACATGTGTTCTGTAGCCTTATCAGTCTGCTCGCATCTGCTCTTTGGGTTGGTGGGTGGGTGGTGTCCCTCCTCTCTGCATTTCTTCTGCCTGTCTTCTTTCTCTTCAATTTCCCACCTAGTTGTAACCTTTCTTGCCATAGGACAAATGGCTTCATTTATCAACCAATCAGAACAACCCATACTCACAGCATACAGAAAGACATCCCACAGCACCAAGCATTCACATATATGAGCCTATGAGGGTCATTCTCACTTAAACCTGCACACATGGCTCTCTAAACATCTCAACATAGATTGGCCTGGTAACATGGTGCACTGATGAAAATTATATATACATTAGGCTTCAATAAAGATTATAACTTACATTCATCATGCTTAAAACTGCAGAGAAATGTCAGTGTTAGTTCAGCAATATGAGGAATTTCAGAGAGAGCTAACTAGGAATGCTGTGAGCTTTTGAAAACTCAAAGTTCACCTGCCAGTGATTAACCACTTCTTTCTTTTCTTTTCTTTTCTCTTCTTGTCTTTTCTTTTCTTTTCTTTTTTCCCCCGAGACAGGATTTCTCTGTGTAGGTTTGTGCCTTTCCTGGAAGTCACTTGTTACCCCAGGCTGGCCTCTCCAGTGCTGGGATTAAAGGCTTGTGCTACCACTGCCCGGCATGACTAATCCCTTCTAAGACCACACTTTCTAATGCTTCCCAAACAGTTCTACTGATTTTGGACCAAATAAGTCAAATGATCATTTAAGGTATTAGTGTCTCCTTGTTTAACTCAGAGTAAACTGAAACCCAGTAGTACCTCTGCTTCCTAAGTGCTGGGATGAAATATATGCACCACCATGCCAGCTCTCTAGTCATTTTTTTTAATTCTTTTTTTTTAAGTCATTTAGCCCTACTTCCACATAAATGTTATCTTAGTTATGGTTTCTATTGCTGTGAAGAGACTCTATGACCACAGCAACTCTAATAAAGGAAAATATTTAATTGGGGCTGATTTAACAGTCTCAGAGTTTAAGTCCATTACCATTATGGTGGGAAGCATGGTGTTGTGCAGGCAGACATGGTGCTGGAGAGGTAACTGAGTTCTTTGTTTTTTTGTTTTGCTCTACTACTGAGCAAAATCCCCAAGCCAGGTAACTGAGTTCTTGATCTGCAGCCAGCACAAAGAGTCTGTGTCCACATTGGGTGTAGCATGTATAGATCTCAAAGTCCACCCTCACAGTGACATACTTCCCCTATTAAGGCCACACCTTCTCCAACAGGACACACATCCTAGTAGTACCACTCACTATGAGCTTATGGAGGCCAATTACATTCAAACTACACAGATGATTTGTTGGTACAAAAATGGTCATCACTGGGAGCTCAAGAAAGAATGAGTACTTTGTTTGATATATTATTATTTAGTGATATACTTGAACTCTATTATTAATTGTACACTATTAAATTCACTGCAGGGAAGTGAAATATTCAAAGCCCATTTCTAAGCTGAAGCCTAGATATAGAAAAAGAAGGAAAACAAAAATGCACAGAACTTGGAGCAGATAATCTGCAAGATACATTTTGTATCATGTCACATTAGGTGCTGTTAGAGACAAATTCTTGTCAGTAAGAGGGGGAGATGAGACCCTTATGCATACTTCTTGGCTCATTCATATTTTAGCATAGATAACCCCCGCATGTCTCATCTGAGATGACATAAAATTTATTTTCATGTGTGGAAAGTTGCCAGCCATTAGTTCCTCAAATATGTGCTTTGTACACACAGGCAAAAACGGTTTAGAAGAGATTGTTTTATGATTGTGATAATAATCGAGTTCATCATATTTCTTTCCAAGCAGAAATTGCTGCATTGGGTGAGCTCTTGATTTGGTTCCCAACATCCCAAGAAAATAATAACAATATTGACCTTTTTCTATTTTTTTCTTTTAGAGGCAGGGATACTTTAGTAGCCTTAACTGTCTTGGAACTCTCTCTATAGACCAGGCTTGCCTTGAACTCACAGATATCTTCCACCTCTGCCTCCAGAGTGCTCTGAAAAAAGGTGTGTATCATCACCACCTCATAATGACTTTTAATGATCTGTATATTTGTATAAATCTCAACAAATATTTGTTCTAATGATGTAAATTAAAATCTTCCTACATGCTCTTGAAAAAGTATTCATGCATACTTAAATTTTCCATTAGACAGTCTGCACCTTAGAAATGATCAAGTTCTCTCCTCAAGACAGTTTGCATTTGGAGGGTGAATGTAAAAACTAAAGGTTATATCTTCACCTGGTAGATACCCACTAGCATTTATTGTTTAAATTGGTCTGTTTCCCCATTCAACTGAAAAGTAGTAAATGTCTACAATGAATGCCACACAAGCCCATTGTGTTCTCTGTCTACAATATTTTGTCCTTTTTCCCTTTTTCTTTTAGGAAAGTGAAGTGAGTTGAAACAGGGTCTTCAAAGACACTTAATGTCAGTTGGCTGGGAACTGTCTCTGTGGCTCATATTGGCCTCAAACTCGAATTCCTGTCTGAGTCTCTCAAGTGCTTGGATTATAGGTGTGAGCTGCCATGTCTAGTTTGATCATTTCTTTTCTAGAAACAGTTCACTTTTCCTATCCACCGTTTCCTCTTTCACATGTATGAGAAGTCAGTTCTCCACTTGTTCATCCTCCATTGGAACATTCCAGAAAGTTGTTTCCTCATCACATGACAGAGGGAAGGTGTTTATGAAAAAACAAAAACAAAAACAATATGGTGTAATTGAAAAGGGAATCAAGCCTTGTGGTGGTGATGCAAGCCTTTAACCCCAGCACTCTGGAGGCAAAGGCAGGCAGATCCCTGTGAGTTCTAGGTCAGCCTGGTCTACAGAGAGAGTTCCATCTCAGCCAGGGCTCTACAAAGAAACCCTGTCATGAAAGGAAAAAACAACAACAAACATATTTGCAGGGCTTAGTGGCTCGTGCCTTGGATCCCAGCACCCTAGAGGCAGAAGCACTTGGACTCATTCACAAACAGAGGTTCAGTTTTCCAAGCCCACATGGTGGATTACAGCCATTTGTAGCTCTTATTTCAGGGGATCCAGTGCCCTCTTCTGACCTACAAGTGTACAAGCAATATAGTGGGGACATCTACAAACATGCAGGTAAAACATTTGTGCATGTAAAATAAATAAATATATATAGTAAAACATACTTCTTGGGACAAGAGAGATAGCTTAGCACTTACAAATGCTTGCTCCTTTTTAAAGGTCCTGCATTTGGTTCCCAGCACACTAGGTTGGGCAGCTTACAACCACCCCTAACTCCAGCTCCAGGGCACCTGATGCCCTCCTTCAGCCTTGGAGGGCACTGCACATGTGTCACATAGCCACATTCCCCTCCATCTATGTATACACATAATAAAAATAGTAATAGTAGGGCTGGAGAGACGGCTCAGTAGTTAAGAGCATTAGCAGCTCTTGCAGAGGTCCTCAGTTCAATTCCCAGCAACTGGTTCTCATGCTTGTTCAGCAAGTGCTTTTATTCACTGAACCATCTCCAGTGTCTCATGATTTCAGTTTAAATATTTGACATTTCATATTCATCAGATCAATGTGATAAGAAATCTGTTTTGTTGTTTGCTTGTTTTATTTGAGAGAAGGTTTATCTGTATAGCCCTGGCTGTCCCAGAACTGGCTCTGGAGACCAGTCTGGCCTAGCACTCAAGAGATCTACCTGCCCCTGTCTCTCTTCCAAGTGCTGGATTATGGCATACACCCTTGGCCATCATTTCCCTATTTTGAGTTACTAGCCGCAGCCTATGCCCCCCATCCCTTCCCCCACTGGGTCCTGTAGTTACAGTTTTCCTGCCTGACCCACAGTCAGGACAAATCTCTCTCACCTGCCAGGCCCATAGACACTCAGACACAACCAAGTAAACACACAGAAACTTACATTGTTTAGAAACCGTATGGCCATGGCAGGCTTCTTGTTATCTACTTCTTCTATCTTAAATTAACCCATTTCTATTAATCTATACTTTGCCACGTGGCTCGTGGCTTACCAATACCTTACATCCTCCTAGTCATGGCAGTGGCTGGCAGTATCTCTCCACCCCAGCCTTTACTTCCCAGAGCATCCAGTATAGTTTCTGAGTTTATATGAAGCCTTAGTCCTTAGGTTATTTGGGTAGACAAGACTTACATATTTATAGTCACCCATGCTTGTCATCTCTATATTTATGTTAGTTAGGTTGTCTAGATTTACAGATACATAGGTCAGATGTACAGGTAATCATCAAACACTTCATGGACCTAGAGAATATGGCATTTAAATAACTTAGAATTCTGTTGACGTGAGACATGATTGTTCCTGGCAGCACCAATTTGATCCTGAGAGAATATTGGGCCTCTAAGACATTTCTGTTTGGAAGTTTGTCTTCTTCTTGGCACAAAATGGCTTACAAGGCAAAGAGCTGCCCTTGCCTCAACTGCTGACAGTATGAATGCTGTACTTTCTGGACAAGCAGGACACAGGGAAAAGTGACTACTGTACTCTGCCATGACAGGGTAAAAAAAATCTTTCAAAATTCCTGCTTCTGAAAATGGTCTGTCAGATACTCTAGGCCTGTAGCCAGTTTGGATGCATCACCAATGCTGAGAAACTTTAGGTGACTGTCCAGGCTGCCAGCTGTCTCTGTCTACTCTCCCAAGTCTCCCAAAAGTTGTTTGCATCCATTCCCCATTTTCTCAAGTCACAGTCACAGGTACAATCTTCTCATATCTTAGCTAGAACACATTATGCATTAGATTCAGATTCTTCAGGATAGTGCACCTTTTGGATGATCTCTGAAATGTGCCATTCACCCATGCTCCAGACTTCTCTGCATGTTAGTATGTGTCTCCTGTTTGATGTTGTCCTTGTTGGTTATAGTTCCATTTGTTTATGTTATTGCCCTTTATTTCTCCTTAATAATTACTCCTATTATGTATAGATTTGTGTTAGGTTAGAACATTCTTCCTAAGACAAAAGGGGGAGATATAGTGGTGCCCTGGAGCACTGCCCCTACTGAGGCAGCAGGTAGCTGCTAGCTACCTGCCCCTGGAGGTAGCTGCCAGAGACTCTTAAGACCTGGGATACAAGTATGCACCCTCTTTCTTTGCTACCTCGTGGTCTTGGATGTTGGTACAGATCAAGGCATAGCTCTCCACAGAACCATGTTGGACTGTGCCCCACCCCTCCAGGATTCTACCACCAACTCCTTTATTCTGATTGTGGGTTAACCCCCAAATAATTTCCTTTGACCATCAAATAGACTCTGTGGATTTATCCCATTAGCCAATCAGCTTTTTTACTGAGAATGAGAGCAATACATATTTACAGTGTACAGAGATTGTTCCACAGCAGTCTATAGCCAGTTAGAAGTTATAATTGAGAATAAAGTTCAAGCTGGATGCTCCTCTGTCAATGCAAAAACAGCTTTTGTGGAGAGAGAGCTCATTTGGTAGCATGCTTACCAAGTATGCCGGAAGTCCTGAGTTTGATTCCCAGCTCTGCAAAAACAAAGCATGGTGGTGCATGAATATAACCCCAGCACTTAGGGATGGAGATAGGAAGATCAGAAATTTGCAATCATCCTTGGCTGCATAGGGAATTTGAGGATAGCCTGGGCTACTGATGAATCAGCTTGCCTCCATCTTAGGCTTAAAGACCATCATATAATAAACACAAACTTTTATTCCTATTTATGATTTAACCTTTGTTTCTGAAGGATGGAGCAATATCTCACCTGTAACCTTTACTACAGATGATTCTATATGGCCTGTTCCAGGAAAAGACAACCATGCTTTTATTTTGAAAGATTATTAATGACTATCTGTTGTTATAACTCCCTTTTTTAAAAGATTTATTTATTTATTATGTATTCAGTATGTATGACCACAGGCCAGAAGAGGGCACCAGATATCATTACAGATGGCTGTGAGCCACCATGTGGTTGTTGGAAATTGATCTCAGGACCTCTGGAAGAGGTCTCCTAACCTGTGTGCCAGCTCTCCAGCCCTATAACTCCCTTTTTATGCCCACCTTGCAATGATGTCTTTGTTTCAAGAAGTTTTTATGATTAACGTTTTATGCATTTTTTTTCTGTTCCTTTAACCCCACTGACTTTGCCCACCAAATCCCCCTTTTGGAAATACCCTACCCCTAAGCTACAAAAGCTTTGTCTTCCTCATGTCCACTGTTGACCTCTTAAACTCCAATTTATGGGAAGGCAGTCTGTGTACACAATAAAAAAAGCTTGCTTTAATTAATTGCTTGCTTTTATTTAATTTGGCAGTGATGAGTTGGGTTGTTGGTCTTTCTCCTTTCAGCTTTGGGATTAAGACTACATAGCATTCACATTTCTCTCTCTCTCTCTCTCTCTCTCTCTCTCTCTCTCTCTCTCTCTCTCTCTCCTTTTTCAAGGTAGGGTTTCACCATGTAGACTTGGCTGTGCTGGAATCCACTCTGTGCAAGGTGTCTCACCATAGGATGTGGGCTCCAAAAAGCCAACTCATGCACCAGGGATGAATCCTGATCCCACTGCCAGGGGCCCCGTAAGCAGATCAAGCTACACAATTGTCTCACTATGCAGAGTGTCTAGTCCAGTCCCATGGAGGCTCCATGGGTGTAGGTGTAAAGTTCATGAGTTCCCATTAGTTTGGTTTGGTTGTCTTTAAGTTTCCCCATCATAATCTTTATGCCCCTTGCTCATAGACCCACAATCTTGGTTCAGTTGTCTCTGTAGGTCTCCCCATCATGATCTTGATGCTCCTTGCTCATAGAATCCCTCTTTCCTCTTTTCGACTGGGTTCCCAGGACTCTGCCTGGTGTGTAGCTGTGGATCTCTGCATCTGCTTCTATCAGTTCCTTGATGAAGACTCTATGGTAACAGTTAAGGTATTCACCAATCTGATTCCTGGGGTCAGCCAGTGTAGTTAGAGTTTTCCTGCCTGGCCCACAGTCAGGACAAATCTCTGTCACCCGCCAGATCAGGCCCTCTCACCACTATTGCTAGTAGTCTAATCTGGGGTCAACCTTGTGGATTCCTGGGAATTTTCTTAGCACCAGGGTTCTCCCTGGCCCCATAATGTCTCCCTCTATCAAGATATCTCTTACATTACTCTCCCACTCCATCCCCATTCCAGCTCGACTTGTTCCCTTATGTTCTCATCTCCCATCCCTTAACCTCTATTGCCCCCCACCCCCCATTGACTCATGGACATCTTGTCTATTTCCCCTTCCCAGTGCCATACATGCATTCCTCTTAGGGACCCCAATATTCTTATGGGAACTATATTCCTTTTGTCAGCAAATGGGCAGATGGTACATATTATTTTATATCCAAGCCTTTTTAAAATCTTAGATCCAAACCCTCTCCCCTTGCTTCCTATTCACCTGCCCATGTGCTCCTACCTATGCAATCCGAGACAGAGGAACCCCTCATTATTACTCTAGACCCTGATAATGAACACCCCCTTCCTACCTTCTGCTCCTTCCTCTTCTCAAGTGAATGTTCCTCCAGCTCCTCCAGCCCTTTCCTCCTCTCTGGTACAAGGCCACTCCCACTGCCTGACTCTTTCTCCCACTTTTCCTCCCCACTGTCACAAATTTTTGAGCTGCTATGGAAAGCCACTCTATTCAAACCAACTGGGTGACTCTCCTCCCTTTTTGAGAGGTACCTTGGGTGGATGGACTGATTAAGGTACATGTCCCTTTCTCACTGGTAGTACTCTCTCAGACAGGAAAAAAACAACTGGGTTCTTATACATCCAACTCTTCCTCTTTTATTAAACAATTCCAATATATTACTCACAAGGGAGAAAAGTCTCAGAGCCACTTGGTAGAAATCGAAATGTATAAGGACCATGTCACAGAAAATAAATGTTTTAGAACCCATTGGGCAAACTGGGTTCAGGGTAACCTTAATCTTAGGAGAGGTCTGACATCCTGTTCCAAGTACTAAGATGGAATAAGATGATGATGATGATGATGATGATGATGATGATGATGATGATGATAACAACAGGAACAGTGGAAGCTCTGAGCCCAATGTAAGAGAGGAAACCTTCGAAGCCCCATCGAAATATGAGAAGGGACAGAATCTCCTTTGGGCAAAGGGTCAAGGTGCCATGCATACTTTTGTTGAAGGTGAATATCCCTGGTAACTTATATAGTGGAGAAAGTTCCCAGTATTGATCAGGAGCTTCAAACTGTCATTCAGAGTTGTCTATCTTCACAGTTTGTGTCCATTCTGGGAGAGACAAGGCAGCAACATCCTATGTCTTTTTCAGAAGGCCTGGATGACTGTCCCTAAATGGGTTGCTTCCTCTAGTTTGTGTTCAGCTGCCAAGATCTAGGTGGAGATGTTGACGTCATTCCATTTCTTTGTCTGGCCTAAAGGCAGATGGCTCTATGCTCTGATTACTAAACATGGGCTATGCGACCTCAAACCAGAGTGGACTGGTGCCCCTTGTTTATAGAGAATCTCTCATGGACCTGTGCCTGATCAACTCAATGTGAGATAAATTTGGCCTTATGTGGGAAGAGGTCAGGCCCTGTTTTTGAAAGTGTGAAATTTGGGGAGGTTATGAAAGAGCAGGAAGTTCCCAGAATCCCTCATGCAGAAGATAAAGCTCCCAGGTTACCTTGGGAATTGGAAGAAGGTTCTGACAGTCCTTTATCAGGTACAAACGTCCTCACAATCCAAAATACCCATTTGTTGTGGACTCTGATTCTAGCTTGCCAGCAATCAAAACATTTTTCTTACAGCTTGGTTGGTAATCCCTGGCTCTGTGTCCTCCACAAGTCTTTCATCAGCAGCACAGGCATGGGCAACAAAGCTGGGACCACTCTATTTCTGGTGAGAATCTTAAGAGTCAAAGGTGTTTAATCAGGGATCAGATTTTTACAGTGGTTTTACAAGTGGTTTCTCTGAGGAATCCATCATCAGGGAGTGTTGATTTGAAGTGTACTTCAGAAAAAGATGAACATTTCTGTGAATTTTCGTGTCACTGGCCTGTTCTGTATCTGCTTGTACTGTCAATTTTGTATCAGTCTCCTTGAACGGAAATCGTGTGTCTAAAGACCTTTTGTTCAGGGAAAGTAGAATGTAGCCAACTTTCTTGACAAGGTATTTTATCAGAGGTTGTTCATGACATCAGTATTGGGCTTACAGTTTACCTTGGACTGAAGGGCAAATCGGGGACCCATTTAATAAGGAGAATGTCAGAGAACCACTCCATTTTACCAGGCAATGTGTGGCCCACTCACACAAAATGAATGTCTAGACCTCCTTTTGACACACTATAAAGACATAGAGCTCCCTTTGTTTCAGGAGGAAGATCAGATGGCTCCTTAATCAAAGGGAGAGGGTTTGAGTACCCTTGAAGAGAGAGGAGTTTCTGAGGCCCATGTGACAGGGGAGATGTGGTCAGATTTTAAAAATCCCATACAACTGAGCAAAAATGAAATTGACTACCACACCTCATAAGGTACTGGTAAGTGTTCTTCACAAGTTAGGAGGTCCATATCTTTAGCTGAATATGCAAGAGACCAATTTTGTTACCAGGATTCATTAGCAGCTTGTGTAGGAGTCCCAGTGTGGTTGACTCCTAAGAATTGTGTTCAGCCAACCATAACTATGTGGGACTCATGATTCCACACACCATGACAGGTGATTTCACTCAAGGATGTGACATGGCTTCCAGATTTCCTTGCTCTTATTCTGAGAACTCTAACAAGATTAACCAATGTCCCTTGGTCAGAGGTGAAATATCACACATGCCCTTGCTCAGAGGAGAAAGTACTGATGGACCTTTGGGTCAAAGGGCAAATTTTAAGGGCCAAATCATCAGATCCAAAATTAATAAGGTTTGGAAATGAAGACCAATCCCAGACCTTGTTGGGCAGAGGGGAAGATCCCTGCTTATCTTCTCTAGAGGAGCAAGGTCCAGGCACTCTCTAGTCAGTCTCCAAATCTTCAGTGAACTTTAGAAAATACTTATCTCTGAAGACTTATCCCTTGAGGCTTGACAGCAATCAGGGGATTTTTCTGACAAGTGGGTCACAGTCCCTGGGTCTGCTCCCTACAAAAACTCATGATAAGCTGCACAGGTGTGGATATGGAGAACAGTTCTGAATGGGATGCATGAACAACAGCTTTGTCAGAGTGGGGCCTTTTCCAATTTGGTTCTGATTTTTTTTGGAATGTGTAGGGATGCCTTGGGGAGCTGGGGAACTTCTGCAGCCCTGTTCATGAGATCTTGAGGATCTGCAGTCTCCCTTGGCAGAAGGAGAATTGATGAGGCTCTCTTTGGGCTCAGTCTTAAGCCTTTCTCTATTTCTGTTAGAAATGGAAGCTTTGCCTTCCTTTTTTTGAAGAATGGTGAACTATGAACCCCCCATCTTCTGATGGGACAGATTTGAGACCTGCTTTTTTAGAAGCCTGTCTCGATTTTGTTTTCTTTGTTTTAGAATGTCTAGAGCCACCTTGTGGAGAGGGAAAATGCCTTAGATATTCTTTAGGAAGGGAACTAGATCTGAAGTTGAATTCTGATGATGTTGGGGGTGGAACACTCCTCTGAGGAGTAAAGGTAGGACTTGAGTCCTTTTGGGCATACACTGTAGATGTGAGCCTACCTTTGGCAGAAAGAATAGATCTTAACCTATCAAGTTCTGAAAGGGAATATATGATATCCCCTTCAGGAATTTGGACATATCTTGATACATTTTTCATAGTATTGGAAAGGCTGGGGCTTATTTTGGATAAGGGGTATGCGTTGGGAATTATTCATGAGAAGGAATAGGAATAAAGTCGCCAGGTGCACAAATGGATGGTCCCAGAGTCTAGGTTGAAAAGTAAGGTTCCACAGATTCTTGGGTAGATGGGATAGGTTCTAGAGGCCCTGGGGCTGCTTTGGGGTTTTCCAGAGTATCGTGGAGAGATGTAGATGATAACAGATTTCCTTGATCTGATACTGAACGGACCAGAGGACCTTGGTTAGATTTAAAAAATCCCAGAGCTCCTAGTACAGATGGAAAAGATTCTGAAGTCCCTGATGTTGATTCTGAAGTTTTACAAACATTTTTGGTAGATTGCAAAATTTTGGTGGTATCTAGAGAAAGTGGGGATTGTTTCAGAGTCTGCACAGAAGGAAATGGAAGTCCTAGATAATCTTGGTAAGGTGGTGAAATTTTTGTAATCCCATGAGTAGAAAATAGTATTTCTAGAGTACTTTGGGTATATGGCAATGTTCTTAGTGTCCCCTGGGCAAATTGAGACAGTCCAAGATCTCCTGGATCAGATGATGACTGTCCCAAATTCTCTTGGTCCAAACAAGAGCCTGGAGCATCTTGGGTTGACAAGGAAGTATCTGGGGACCATTGAGAAGATGTTGAATGCCCAACATCTGCTGATGTGGACAGTCCCAGTGCCTCTTGTAAATGCAATTTTTTTTGTTTTTGTTTTTTGAGACAAGGTTTCTCTGTGTAGCTTTGCACCTTTCCTGGAACTCAGTTGGTAGTCCAGGCTGGTCTCAAACTCACGGAAATTGGCCTGTCTATTCCTTCTGATTGCTGGGATTAAAGGTATGCGCCACCAATGCCAGGCCATGCAATGCTTTTTGTATAGTCTTAGTGAGATGGTAAATCTCCTTGTACTTGAAGATATTTTCTGACACCCTTGTTCTGCGAGAGAGGGTGATACAGCCCCAGTTGCAGATGTAGTGAGTATCAGAAACCCTTGGTCAGATGAGGAATGTTCCAGAGTTTCCTTAGGAAATATTGGTGGTCCCCAAATTTCTTTTTCAGAGACAATGTCCCACAGAATGTTGGGTTGATATTGAGAGTCCCATGACCATGGGGTAGATGGATAGGTTTCCAAATTTCCCTGGGATTGCTCTGATCTATTCCACACCTCTTTGGTAGGTAAAAATTTTCTGATGTATCTGGCGTAAGGGAGGAAGGTTAAGGAGTCTCCACAGTAGGAGGTAGAACTCCTAGAGAGTCATGGGAAGGTTTTGAAGTTTCTATAATCCCATGGGTAGCAGATGGTATGTCTGGAGTGTTTTGGGTACATGGCAATGTTCCTAGTGTCCCTAGGGTAGATACAGAAAGACCAAGATCCCCTGAATCAGATGATGACTGTCCTAAAGGCCCTTTGTCCAAACAAGGACCTGGAGCCTCTTGGGATGACAAGGAAGTATCTGGAGATGTTTGAGCAGATGATGAATGTCAAAGAGATTTTTGTGCTGATGTGGACAGTCCCAGAGCCCCTTGTGTAGACAATGCATTTCCTAAATAGATTTGCTGAGATGGTGAATCTTGTAGAGTCACCTTTTCATGCAAAGATTTTTCCTGTAAACCTTGGTCTGTTGGTGAAGGTCTTAGAGGTCACATTTGAGATGGGGCAGATTTCACAGACCCTTTGTCAGATAGAGAAGATTCCAGTTTCCTGGGGAATTTTTTGGTGATCCCAGTATCACTTTGTCAGATAGAGAAGGGCCCAAAGCAACTTAGTCAGATGGGGAAATTCTCAGGGCCTCTAGAACAGAGACCAAAGTTTCTAGAGACCTAGAGATAGATTCTAAAAATCTTAAAAAGCTCTTGGTAAGATAGCAAAGGTACTGATGTCTCTAGTATAAACTGGGAAGAACACAGAAACCTCTCCAAAGGAGCCTGGATTCCTAAAACACTTTGGGTAGATGATGCAGAAACTATATAACATGTTTGGTGGTGTTTCTCTTGCTCTTTGTGTAGATGGATATGTTCCTAGAGTACCTTCTGAAGATTGAGAAAGTCCGCATTCCCCTAGAGGAGACAAGGAATGTGCTAAAGCCTCTTGGACTGAAGAAGGGCCAAGATCCCCTTGGGAAGATGTGGAAATTTCAGAAGGCTCCTGGTAAGATGAAGTGGTTTCTCTAGCAACTTGGGTAGATGGTGATAGTCCTAGAGTGTGTTCTGAAGACTGATAAATTCCACAATCTCCTGGAGCAGACGATGACTGTGCTAATGTCTATTGAGGTAAAGAAGGGCCTACACCCTCTTGGGAAGATGTGGACATTTCTGGAGACTCTTGGGCAGTTGATGGTGTTTCTATAGTACCTTGGGTCGATGGCAATGTTCCCAGAGTACCTTCTGAAGATTGGGAAATTTCACAGTCTCCTGAGCACATTGTAGCTAGAGAGCTTCTCTCCAGGTGCCACCAAGCCCCCCCCCTCCGTGGTCCCACAACCTACATGTAAAATAATCACTCAGATACTTATACTACTTATAAACTGTATGGCCATGGCAGGCTTCTTGTTATCTACTTCTTCTATCTTAAATTAATCCATTTCTATTAGTCTATAACAGCCATGTGGCTCAGGGCTTACCTATAACTTAATTCTCACTTGTCATGGTGGTGGCTGGCAGCTCTCTCTGCCTATACCTTCTACTTGCCAGACTTCTCTTCTCTGTTTGTCCTGCCTATACTTCCTGCCTGGCTACTGGCCAATCTGTGTTTTATTTTAACCTATCAGAGCAATACATTTGACATTCTTGAACATCCCACAGAAGCACATGATGAATATGCTAAAGCCTCTTGGGCTAAAGAAAAGCCAAGAACCTCTTGGGAAGATGTGGAAGTTTCTGGAGACCCTTGATCAGCTTTTGAATGTCCTACATACTCTTGTGCTGATATGGAATTTCTCAGAGTCCCTTGGGTAGATAGGGAATCTCCTAAACACCATTTCTGAGATGGTGAAGGTCCTAGAGTTTCTTGGGTGGATCCAGACAACTTTGGACAAAATTGGGCTAATAATAAAGATTCCATGCTCCACGGTACAAGTGGAGTAGGTCCAACTGAAACTTCAGAAGATGGGGGAAATTGAAGAGTTTCCTGGAGTGATGTTGATGATCCCTGAATTGGTTGGCCAGAGTCATGTAGGCACACAGCACCTTGGGCAGATACTTAATGTTACAGAGAAGCTGGGAGAGATGGCAAGGTTTCTAGAGTCCATGATGAAGATTCAAAAAATTTAGAAACAACTGGGGAGAGGAAACAGTTTGTGATGTTTTGGAGTACATTGGGAAGGTCCCAGATACCCTGAGGAATGAGGCTGAAGGTGTAGAGCACCTTACACATCTAATGAAGCATCTACAATTCTCTGGCCACATGATGTTTCTAGACTAATGTGGGAAGTTGGCAAAGTTTACAGTATGCCCTGGGCAGAGGGAGAAAATCCATCTCCTGGGATAGATGGAACCTCTGCTACAGTCCCTTGATAATAAGAAGGGCCTAGCATTTTGTGGGAAGATGTGGAAGTTTCCAGAGATCATTGGGCAAATGATGAATATCCTAGAGACTATTTTCCATTGGAAAATTGAGAAGGTCCCCAAGTTCCCAGGGAAGGAGACTTGAGTCTCTGTCTTAGGCATATGGCAAAGGTTCTTCATTTCCCTGGCCAGCTGGAGAAAATTTCATCACCCCTTGGGCACATGTGGATGTCCCCAGAACACCCTGGGCAGAGAAGGGAGGTCTTGGGGACAAAGATACAGGTGGAGACACTCCTAAATCCACTTTTAGGGCAGATGGAGAAGATCCTAGAGTCACTGGAGTAGATGGCAAAGACCGCAAATCCCCTACTGAAGAAGTGGATATCATTAGATCTCCATGTGTACATATAGAAACAACCAGAGTTCCCTGTGAAGCAGACAAGGTCCTCCAGCTTCTTGGAAAGATAACAAATGTCCTGAACTCACTTGAAAAGATAGGGAAATTACCAAAGGCCCCAGTGAAGATGCTGTAGATCTTAGAGTCTCTTGTCCAGATGAAGAAATTACCAAGTACCCTTTTGAAGAAGGCATAGATCCTGAAGAGTATGCAGCTGATACATCTGTTTTATGACACTTTGGGCAGTCTGCCAAGACTCAAAAGGTCTCTGGAAAGAAACAGAAGGTCCTAGAGTACTTTGTCAATGTATGGAGAGATTCAAAGTCACTTCTACATACAGGGAAGTTTCCAAAAGGCTTTGAGAAGAAAGGGAATATTTAAGTCTGAGGGCGATAACAAAGGTACTTCAGTACCCTGATCAGACAGAGAAGAAAACCAAAGCCTCAGTGACACATGGTGAATGTGGTAGACAACCTTGGCCAGGTAGAGAAGATTTATGAGTATCCTGAAAACAAGGTAGAAGGTTCACTGACCCTAGTTCAGATAGGAAATTTTCTAGAGCCACTTCTGCAGACTTGGTCATTCCCAGAGCCCTCTGATCAGACAGAGAAGGTCCAAGATCTCTAGATAGAGATGGTAAAAGTATCACCTTCATTTGATCTTAATGTTAAGATGTGGAAGACCCAGGGTATGATGGCAAATGTGCTTTGATGCCTGGCACAGATGCAGAAAGCTGCATAGTATCATCTCGAAATAGGTAAGGTCCTACTGTAGATGCCAGTGGTCCTACAGAAATTGGAGGAGATGGAAACGTTCCCACAAACCATTATTCAGATAGAAAGATTGCACTACCTCTTGAGGACAAGGTGAAGGGGCTCCAGTTGGATTTTGTAATGAGCAACGTTCTAAAGGCCCTGGAGAAAATGGAGAAATATCTGTAGTTATTGGAGCACACAGAGGAGACTCCACAGCATCTCTTCTAGGTGAGCAATGGCCAAGAACATTTAGAACTGGTTGGGATCCTCTTGGAACTCCTCTGGAAGAAGTGGAATGTTGTGCATTACCTAGTGTAGAAGACAAAGGACACAGAGCCTGTTTGGCAAGTGTGTAAATTTGCAGAGGCCCTTGGATAGTTACCAAAGTTTCTAGGGCCTGTAAAGTCGATGGGGAAGCTTCCTGTTCATTCAGTCCAGATAATGATTCTTTTACACATCCCCTGGTAGATACCAAAGACCTTTGAGATCTCTGACCAGATGAGGAGAATTGCAAAATCTCTGTGGCAAAAGATGAGTATGGAGCAGAAGGGGAGGTTGCTTTGGTTACTGTGTCAGATGGAGAAATTTCTCCATTTTTCCCACATAAGACAAATGCCCGGGCATCCTGGGTCCTGATTCTGATGGTTTCATGAGCCATGGAGAAGTTACCACATGTCCCAGAGCCCCTTAGATAGATGGTAAAGGATCCAGCACTCCCTGTTCTGATATGGGCAGATCAATGTGTCCTAGAGCAGAGTGCAAATAATCTAGAAATTGTAGGCTAGATGGGTAAGATTGACAAGAACCTGGTGTGCTTGGTGAGTTTCCTGCAACCTCTGGAATTGATAAAAGTCTTTGAATGCCAGAGTCTAGTGGGGAAGGTCCTCGAGACCCTGGGGCAGATTGTGAATATTGGTGAGAGCCTTGGATTCATGTGGAATGTCTTGAAGCCTCCTGTAAAGAAGTAGGAGGTTTCACTGGCCCTTCATGAAATGATACATTTGTCTATTCTCCCTTTTGTGGACATGGACAGTTCACAGCCCCTTGGGTGAAAAGGTTAGGTACCACTTACCCTTGAAACAATGATAATGTTTCTACAATCCCTTGTCCTGATAAAGAATTTTCCAAAGACTTTTGGGCAAAGACCCTAGGTCCCAGAGTCCCTGTGACAGAGGAAGTACATTTAACATCCCCTTTAGCACATTGTGAATGCTCTGGTGTCCCATTTGATAGTGAGGGAAGTCCCATATGCCCTGGAGCAGATGACAAAGTTCCTAGTGTCCCTGAAATACTTGGAACACATTCCAGAACCATTTGTGCAAGTGTCAAAGTTCTGCATCTCTCCTTGGCAGATTGGCAAGGTTTCAGATTCCCTAGTGAAGAGGCTAAATGTTCTTGAGTCTCTTGGGGAGATAACAAATCACCCAGAGAACCTGTGTAGATACAGAAAGTGTCTCAGGATTTTTGTCAGATAGTGTATGTCCATGAGCCCTTGGAGCAGATGGAGAGGATTCCAGACCACCTGTGGCAGAAGGAGAATTTTCCACAGGTTCAGAGAGAGATGGCAAAATTCCAAGTGCCTCTTGGACAGACATCAGATATCCATGAAACTCCTGTTGAGTTGGGGAATGTTTAAGAGCTCCTATACTGGTTGGTTAATATTCTAAAGCAGTTTGGGAACATAGAAAATATCCTGTAGTCCCCTGGGAAGATAATGGGTTTTTCAGAGACACTTAAGCTGGTTCCAAACGTTGGGTGGTCCCTCATTCCAATGTGGACAGTTCTGGAGCTCCATGGGCAGACAGGGAACATCCCATATCCCCTTGAGCAGATGGCAAATATCTGAGAGTTCCTTGTGAAGGTAAGGAAATTCCAACAGGATCATCATCACATTTCATATGCCCTGGAAACCCTGAGATATTTGTCAAATGTCATGAAGATCCTGGGGCATGTTAGTATGTTCCCACATCCACTTCCATGGATGACTATGGTCCTAGACACCCCTGGAAAAGATAGGAAAGATGTTATAACACTGAGGCAATACTGAGAATAACTTGGAGTTCCTTGAGTGGACTTGGAAATTTCCATAGCCTGTTGTGCAGATAGAGAATTTCCCAGAAACCCTTGGGCAGAGGTCACAGGTGCTTTCTTCCTTTCTGAGGATGAGGAACTTCCCTGATGCCATTGTGCAGTTGGCATCAAATTTAGGGCACCTGAGCCATATTGAGTTAATTGTAGAACTCCATGAGCATGTGGCAAATGTGTAGGAGTCACTTGAGACAACTCCGAAAGGCCCAGAGTCACTGGAAACACTGGTAAGGATCCAAGAGCCACAAAGGCTGAAGGGGAAATTTCCTGAGCTGCTTGTGCAGAGGGCAAATATCCTGGCAGTTCTTGTGCAGATTGAGAAGTTGCTGTTTTGCTTGGGAAAGGTAACAAGGGTCCTAGAGCACCATGGGTAGATGATGAAGTACCAGCAGACCCCTGAATAGGTATGGAAAGATCCAGAGACATTTGCAAATACACTACAGGCCTTTGCAAAGAACCCCCAGGTGAGTATGAAATATCCAGAGACACCTGAGAAGAGGGGACAATTGTAAAATCACTTATTCAACTGGGGAAAGTTCAAGATAAAATGGGAGGTGGGGCAAATATCCTGAATAACTTGTTGAATGTGGAAAAACTTCCTGAGTTCCTTGGGCAGATGGCAAATATTCTATTGTTCCCTGGGCAGAGCAGAAACAGCACAGAGCACCTGGGTGAAATGGTAAATGTGGAAGGGATCCTGTGCCAGGTGGTGACATTCCTAGATAGCCCTGCTTGGATGTTCATGGTACCAGGGAACCTGGATGTGATGGCAAGTGTTCTGCAGCAAGAAGGCAGGAGGCAGAAGGATCTTTAGATGCTTTGGAAGACATGGGAGGAGTCAGATCCTTTTTTGCTAATGGTGCAAGTCCTAGAGTTCTTTGTACAGATGTTGACTTTCCGTCAGACCCTTGGGCAGATAAGGAAGGTTTGACAGTTCCTAGTTCAGATTGGAAAGTGACACATCCCCTTCGGCATGGGGAGAATTTTCTAGAGTCCTTGAGAAAGATGGAGAATATCCCTGAAGGCCTAGGACAGATAGTGATCACTGCAGACAGATTCGAGAAGGCCGTTGAGACTCTAGAGAAGATGTGGAATGTGCAAAAGGCCCTTGGGTAGATTGGCAAGGGACCATAATCATGTGGTCAGATATGGAACATTCCAGGGCCTTTTGGACAGACAGAGAAGAAGCAAGACTCACCTGAGGAGTAATTGTAGCTATTGATGTTTCTTTGGGAGCAGGAGAAGATGCACGTCCCATTTTTGCATTAGGGAGTTGGTTGAAACTGTCTTCCTTAGACAAGAAAATATTGATGACCCCTTGGTCAGAAGGATCAACTCTCAACCTCTTTTGGTAGACATGGGATGCCCTGGGTGCACTTGGTTAGAGGGATAATGTTTATTATTTCCTTCCTTAGAGGGGATATGCATGAAACTCTCTTGTGTGGATGAGAAAGATCGTAAAGTAACTTGTTTGGTTATGGTAGATCCTGGGGTCTCTTGCTGAGGCAGGGATAGTCCTAATGTGTCTTGTGTACACGTGCCTTTCTTGACTACAGCTTCAGAAAGAGGGGAAGGTACTAGAACTTCCTGTGTAGGTATGGTCCCTCCTAGAACATCATGGGCATAGGTGGGAGTTGTATGAGCCTCAATGGCAGGTAAGGAAATTTCTTGAAAACCTTGTGTGTATGTTGAAGTTCTAGGAACACTTTCTTCAGATGGAGAAGGTGATAAAGTCTTTTGTTTACTGATGTCAGGTTCCCGAGCCACCTGGACAGTCAAAACAGGTTTTAAGATCCTTTGGGCACATAAGATAGAATTCAGAGCCTTGGGGTATATGTTGCATGTTCTGAAGACACTTGTGGGCATGTGGAAGGATGAACAGTCCTTTGTGCAGATGAGGCAGTGTCTATAGCCTCTTGTGTATATGTGGCAGATTTCTGATACTCTTGAAGTGTAGAGGATGTTCCCAGAGCCTCCTATGAAGTGTGAAGAGGTCCTGTGTGTGCTTGTGTAGAGGTGGAATCCAAGAAATCCCCTTCTCTAGATGTGAAATTTGCTACAGACCCTAGTGTACACATGTTTTATTCTCTGGCCCATTCATCACATAGTGTTGGATCCAGAATGTGGTGTCCAGATGGACTATGTATAAGAACATCTTTTGTAGATGTGTTGCATCCAAGAGCGATTTCTAAAGATGGGAATGTGGATGGAGCCCATTTTGTAGATGTACCCTGTCCCATGGTATCTTGATTAGATAGGTTAGAAACCAGAGAGAACTTGGCAGGTGGGGAATATTCTGGTATCCCTGATGTATATGGAGAAATTCCACGAGCCCCTCCTACAGATGTGGGAAGTCCTAGAGATCCCTGAAGAAGTAGGGAAGGAAGTGTTTTCTCAGCACGCTGGGCAGACTTGGAACTTGTGTGACTCGCTTGGAATGTCTTCGAAATCACTTGGTTATTTGAGGCCCAATGATGAGACAGGATTACCTTTTTGGCCAGCAGGGGATATTTGAAGCCCTCTTGGTCTGATACAGACACTGGAAAATCCCCATGTTCAAAGGGAGCATCTCTCCATCTCCTTTGGCTGCAATGGTAAAGTGTAGTATCCTGTTGCATAACAGGAGAAGGTTTTAATTTCCCTTTGTGAGAGAGAATAGGTCTTTTTCCCTCTACTATACATGTGGAAAATCCTGGCATCCCCTTGACAGATATGGAGGTGAATCAAAGCCTCTGAAGAAGATGATGAAGGTGCTAGAGCCATTTGTGTGTGTTGAGAAGGCCTAAGAGTCCCTTTGGTAGACTAGGGGTTCCTACAAACTCTTGTGTTCATGTGGAATCCTCTAGGACTCCTTCTGAAGATGGAAAAGGTCCTTGAGCCCCTGGTATAGATGTGGACACTTTTCTTTCTGCTTGGGCAGTATGGTGGTGTGAAGCTCACTTGGGGAATAGTGGTTGGGCTTTTAGTTGTAAGGGAAGAGCTGAGCCGTTATTTTGTTTCGTTTTGTTTTGTTTGGAGAGCTGTGGAACAAACCCAGGGCCTTAATGCTTGCTAGGCAAGTGCTCTACCACTGAGCTAAATCTCCAATCCCCTGAGCCCATTTTTTAGTGGTGGAGGACATTTAAAGCTCTCTTGGTTTAATGGGGAAGTTATGAAATTCCCTTGATCAGAGGAGTCATGACTCAAATTCACTTCAGCAGAAATAGATTGCTTAGGGTACTTTTGAGGAGAGGGAGAACATCCTTGGATGACTTAATGAGAGGGAGTAGCTCTCCAGCCTTCTTGGGAAGCTCTCAAAGGTTTTAAAGTGCCATGGGAAGAGGTGGTGAGACTCAATCCATTTTGGGAAAATGAGAAAATGTGCTCCCATTTGGGAAAAGGTTTGGAACCCTCTTAGCCTGATGGGGCCTGTTCTTGATCAGAAGGTCCATGTCTAAAACTCTTTGGGGGAGAACTGGACTGATTGGGTAGAGGATGGACTTCTGAAACCCCTTCTGGGAGAGGAGACATGTTTGATTATCCTTTCAGCACCAGTAGGAGGTCTCTGGGGTGGCTGGGCCGATGTGGAATGGCCCATAGCCCTTTGGTCACATTGGAGTCTTCTCAGAACCTGTTGGGTTATAGAACAAAAAGGGACAAACAAGGTAATACTTTCCCTCAGTCTTTGGGAAACTCCCAGAGGGGCCTCAGGCAAGCCCCTACAGTGAAACCAGTTCAGACATTTCCTGCAATCGTAAAGGAGACCCCTACTCAGAGAAGTTAAATAACCAAATGCCTAATGGAATAAACCAGGCTACTCAGAGTAATGGAACAACTGAGACAAAGAGAACAGAACATTCAGGAGAAACCATAAAGGAAATTTTTTGGCAAATTTCTATAAATGAACAAAGACCAAAATTAACAATAAAAATAAATAGTTTTTTATTGTCTGGTCTGGTAGACACAGGTGCTGACATGACCATAATTGCACCAGAAGTTTGGCATCCATCTTGGCCTCTTCAGGAGGTAAATGTTCAACTGTTAGGAATTGGAACATTATCCCAAGTTAAACAGAGTGCAAAATTGTTCAAATGTATGGGCCCAGAAGGACAGAGAGGCAGATTAAAACCATATGTGGCTAACATAGCTATGAACCTGTGGGGTCAAGACCTGTTACAACAATGGAATACTCAGAACAGCATCCCTCTGATCTCAGAAATAAATCCTAAACTAGCACATGTTTCTGAGAGAAATATTAGAAGGTATTATTCTAATGAGTGGACACTAGCCATCCATATTAAACAAGAACAGGGTACAAAAACTGATGATCTTCCAAAGACACCAACATCTCTACCTATAAAATGGTTAACAGACAAGCCTGTATGGGTTCAGAAATGGCC
>NW_023411512.1:0-15000 GCF_903995425.1 Onychomys torridus
TTCTGCTAGTGTGTTCATCATTTGTTCTATTTCCCTCTTCATGTCTTGGACTGTTTCCCTCGTCTGTTTCATTGTTTTTTAATGATTTTCTTTCAGGGACTTACTGTTTTCTTCTGCTTTATTTGTCCTTTTCTCTAGTTTTTTATAGCGTTCTTCCCATTTTTTGTTTGTCTGTTTCTCTATTTTTGATTTCTTCTATATAAGGCTCTAGCCTCTTTATAATGTTACTTATAAGGTTATTTTCTTCTTCTTTCATTCTGTGATGTTCTGGTCTAGCTGTTGGAGAAGGGCTAGGTTCTGGTGATGCTGTATTGCTCTTTATTTTGTTGTATGTACTTCTGCCTTGGTGTCTGCCCATCTCCTTGTGGGTTCGTTCTTGGTCTTATCAGTGTACTTGGTCCAGACAGAGCTGACAGATTTATGGAGCCTCTCTCTGGTCCAGATGGAAGCTCTGGGCTGGATGGGAGCTCTGGTCCAGATGAGAGTGCTGGCCAGATAGGAGCTGGGGTGCTGGACTCTGGGTCTCAGGAAGTCCCTGGGATCTCCTTATCTTGTCCAGATGGGAGCTTCTCTTGTCCCGATGGGTGTTCCGGGACAGGATGGAAGCTTTGGTCCAGATGGGAGATCCGGGACAGGATGGAATACTGGCACTGGTCTCTAAGTCTCCAGAAGTGGCTGGGGTCTCCAGCAGATGGGTGTAGGGGCAAGGCGTTGAGGTTGTAGTGTCGTCTGGAGGGTCTCTCTGGTCTCTGGTTCAGATGGGAACCAGGGCAGATAGGAGCTGGGGGCTGGTCTCTGAGTCTCAGTAAGTGACTGGGGTCTCAGGCAAATGGGTGTGGGGACAGGGTGTGGAGACTGGAAGGTCTGCCTACAGTCTTGGAATAGGGGAGCCTTCCCACAGGGCCCACCAATTGGCCAGAAACTGGGTCCAAGTTGGGCAGATCCTCCCAGGATGGTGTCCAGGGGTGGGATCCAGGGGCAGTTGCCTCTCTGACTATAAGCCCAGGCACTCACCTCTGGTCCAGATGGGAGTTCCAGGACAGATGCAAGCTGGGACCTGGTCTCTGAGTCTCAGAAAGTGTCTGGGGTCTCAGACAAATGGGTGTGGGGGCAGTGTGTGGAGACTGCAGGGTCTGCCTGCCTCTTTTGTCATTTTCAATCAAAACTCTAATTTATCATCCCCCAAAATAGTAATAATCTCCCTATCTCTCTCTGTCTGTGTATCTCTCCCTCAATTTTGACTTCTCTATCTACTTTTAGCTTACATGTTCACAGACCAAACACATTATTAAATCATGAACCTTTAAGGGCACAACCAATTTTTACCTTATGGTTAGAATCCAGGCGATTTTCCTTCATTCTGTCCATGAAGTTCTTGAAAAATGCTATCGAATCCTTTGGGAATATGGAGACATTTAACTTCTCATATATTGGGGTAAGGAATGGAAAGAGTACTGGAAAGGATAGATAAAAAAATAAGTTTTAGTGGAAATGCAAGTTTCATTTAGAGAAATCGTGAAGTAATCTAACGAGTAAGTCACCAAGTCTCAACCAGAAGCCATTCTGTCTGTGACCTTGCTCACACTTTGTCACCACCATAATGCTCCTTCTGCTCTACAAGGTCTGGTCAGAAGGCTCAGTGCTTAACAATGATTGCTCTTGCAGAGACACGGGTTTGATTCCCAGCATCAACATGGCTGCACTTAACCATCTGTAACTCCAGTTCCAGGGGATTCAATGCCCTCTTATGGCCTTAGCAGGCAATTCATGCATGTGGTATGCATGTGTGCAGGAAAAAAAAACCCATATACATGAAATAAAAATAAATAAAATTTTAAAGCAATCTAGCTATGTAAGAGAGATGATCAAAAAGCAGACATTAAAACATCTACCTTTGTTTTTTAATTGCATTAGGACTAGAGAAATGCTGATCAAAACCACAGGCCAACCCATAGGATGTCCACTAAGATGCAATGATCAAAGTCATGGGAGAGACAAGCATTGCAGACCATGGAGAGCCTTGAACTCTCCTGCAGTTCTAGAAGACATAGAAAACACTGCGGCTACTTTGGGAAACATATGCTTGCTTGTTTACTAGGTTAAAAATAGAGTTACTTCTTAATTCAGCAATGGTGATTCTCAATGTATACTCCCCCAAACATAAAATCAAATATTTGAACATAATCGTGTATGCAAAATTCGTTGCAAACATATAAAACCAACTTCAATGTCCACTGTGGAGTATTACTCGTTCATAGACACAAGAGAGAGTGACACTTGCTCCTTAAATAGTGTGCTAAATGACAGAGGCCTGTCATAGAGGCCACATAGTCTATGATCACATTGATGTGAATAAAATACCCAGAATATGTAAACACACATAAAGTGAATTTAATAGTGTGCTAAATGACAGAGGCCTGTCACAGAGACCACATAGTCTATGATCCCATTGATGTGAATAAAATACCCAGAATATGTAAACACACAGAAAGTGAATTGGTAGTGGCTTATGTCAAGGCTGCTTGAAGGATGATAGTGCAAATGAGCAACATGGCTAGAACTAAGTACTCTGCAGTTGACATTGGTAACAGGCCATGTGGACCATCAGTCAATGCAGACTCCTAAGTGATCAAAGTGCTGAGAATAAATGATGGTGGAGTGCTGGGCCCTACATGGAGCATCTATACCAGCACCCCTACCATTCAAGGCTCAAAGAACATCATGAAAGAGAGTGTGGGAATAAAGTAAAATCCAGGGAGTGGTGGTGTGAGGTGCCATATCCTGGACATGGCATGGCCCACTCATGAACTGACCACCTGCATGAGATCACTCCAATAATATTGGTCAGCATCCTGGCAGGCAGCACTGATTGGACTCAAAAGGGAAGGGACATAAATTGGGAGGAAGATGTGTTGGGGTGTCTGAGGGAAGAGGGAGGTAAGAGTTAAGGGTAGGTATAATCCAGATAGACTGTATGCCTATATGATACTGTCAAAGGATAGATAAAAGAAATCTAAAGCAAATCCAGAACTAGTGTCATACACATTAATCCCTTGACAAAGAAGACAGAGTTAGGGGGATCACTGAGAGTTCAAGACCAGCCTGGTCTACACAGCAACTTCCAGACTAGCTATAGCAACACAGTCTGAAAGAAAAATGAAGTTCTTAAACAAAAGTAAGGGTTACATACATTTTAATACACCAAAAATATTGGATTGTGCCTTTAAGGGGGTGAATTATATACCAATAGAGCTGTTAGTTTTGGTAAGTGTGGAAGAAAAGGACAGAAATGACTAACATGGCCACAGACAAGAGCAGTGGGTCAAAAGGCAGAAGAACCATCACACATACCTACTGACATGTATAATGGGTTAAAAGTACCAAATCTTATGAGCTTCTTGGCCTTTTCCACAAAAGGGTCCTTTGGGTTGTTGAGGGAATCAACATTCACACCAAATGATGTGCTTGTGATCACATCCATGCAGTAGGCCCCAAACACTCTGAGAAGAGAGACATGGGAATTTAACACATGCAGCAAGAAGTCTGAAAATTTCATATTCTTGGGCAGGACAAGAAAAATCACCTCAGTACTAACCAAGCATCTTCTCCTCTGACCTCCCCATACCCTCATGACCTTGGAATTACCATGTCTCTTTTTCAACTGAATGTTTTGTCATCTAGTGTCTAAAGGGGAAGAAGGAGCAGCTGGACCATGTGAGACACACAGAGGATGACCCTATGCCCCAGTTGCCCTTTCTCTCCCAGAACCACAGTGCATGTACCACTACTTACTCTTTCACGGTGATAGGCTTGCCTTTCTCTGCCTCTCTTCTCAAGTATTTTACCAATATATCTCCATACTCTTCAATGATGGGGAACATCTAAGCACAAAACACAAAGGCATCCATAGTTAAGTGTGGGGACTCAAGTCTCACAAACATTACACCTAAAGTCTTTCTAGTCACCTCTTTGAGTTTTCCACTGGTGAAGGAGGGAGACATCAAGGCTCGAATTCTCTTCCACTCCTCATCCTTAGACATGGAGATGGATTTACTCATAATCCCCACAGGGCCAAAATCCTAGAGTCCAAAAAATATAAATTTGGTTCACTGTAAGTACAGAATTTTCCATGTTTGCAAAAGTGCTAAATGGATATTGGAGTATAACAGTTAGTTATTGACTACTATGAATCAACCCTCATGCCAGATGCAAAAATGTCAAAATTTCCTCACTGTCCATAAGAAATCAAGTGTTCACTTGGCTGCCTGTTGAGATTTCAAATCTCTAAATTTCAGGATCCTTCTAAATGTAAATTTCTCTGTGATTGAAAAATTAGTTCCAGGGGTGGGGGAAAGATGGGAATAAGATATAGCGGATTCTCCAGAGCTATGAAGATAGCAAAAGGCTTGGGGACAGATGGAAAGTTATATTTGCAACAGACAAACTCTGTTTTTACATTAGCAATGTGAAAAGTCAGTCATGTTTTGATATCAGGGGTGTGTGTGTGTGTGTGTGTATTTAGACTAGAGTTCCTATGTGCGTGCTGATTTAGAGACCAGAGGTCTGGTAACTTCCTATATAAGTTTCTAGTGCATTTTTTGAGGTAGGGTCTCTCAGTGAATCTAGAAGGCTCTGGTTTGGCTAGAAAAGCAGGCCAGCAAGCCCTTAGGATCTACCTATTTCCAAACACAGCTCTTAAGTAACACATGCATGCTGCTATGCCCACCTTGTATATAGATGCTGGGGATCCAAACACAGGATCTTTACCCACTGAGCCATCTCCATAGCCATGAGACATTTAAAGGGTTTGATGCTTGGGTATTTAAAGATTTATTTTAATATTGTATGTATATGTATATGTATGTATGTATGAATAAATGCATATGTGTTCAGTGTACTCAGAGGCCAGAGGGTGGAGTTGGTACTCCTATAGCAGGAGTGACAGGTGGTTGTGAGTCGCTGGATGTGGATTTAGGCAACCAAGCCCATCCTCCTTCAGAGCTTTCAGACACAAAGCCACCTCTCTACTCCCAGTTTGTTTGATTCAGGAGCTGTTTGTTTGTTTAGGAATAATGCTATAGAAATCTCTTTTCCTTAATTATTTATACAGTGATAAAAGAGAAAACATAATTCTATTTCCCAGTTGGGAACTTCTTTCTACCTTCCATACATATAATTTATACTACTGTGATGTCTTCCAACATGCCCTTATATTAAAATGCTCAGCACAACAGGAAGAAATGGAAATGTCTTCCACTTGATGAAGGGCAGCTGCAAACTAGGTCTTCCTCCAACTTCACCGAATGACCAAAGGCTGAATGAGGGCCAGAGAGAAGGCTAGCAGGTAAAGGTGCTTGCTGCCAAGCCCATCAACCTGAGTTCAATCCCCAGAACCCATAGGGTAGAAAGAGAGAACCATTATGTTTCCCCAGATAGAGCAGTAGGATAGGCATGGTTTAAAAAAGAGAAAGAACATGGAGCTTAGCATCACACCTTACACAAAATTAACATAAATAAATCCATAGGTTTAAAAGCAAATCTCAAAAGTGTGAAATTTGTATTCAAGCATACCCACACAGAAGGATCAGGTAAATAGTCATCAGATTTGACACTGACCCCAAAATCCATTGAGAAGGAAAATGGATACACAGGTGTTATGACACAACAGGCCAAACAAGGTAGTTAATGGGCTAGCAAGAGGGAATTGCATGGTCAAGGAGCAGCTCTGTGTTCTCAGTGCTTGTCACCACACATATATAGACCTGTGGTTAAGTACTTCACCACACACACATGAGAAAGGTCCCATGAGACAGGAAATGTAAACACAATCTAGATGACAATAGTGTTCGTCTGCAACTAGATTACAATAATGTGGTATATTTACAATTCTTATTAGCAAAATGAATGCCCAGCCCCGCTTGTATGTTATTGTGGAAGCCACTGTGAATTTACATTTATTTCACTTTTAATTCACTAAGTAACCAGGTGGTGTCAGTAATCCACCACTGAGGAGGCCGAGGCAGGAAAATCTCCGCAATTTTGAGGACAGCCTGGTCTACAGAGTGGGTTCTCTAATAAACCAAACCAATCAATCAAAATAAATTCAATAAGTAAACTATAAAGTTGTGCATTAGTAAATGGGGGAGGCTGGAGATATGACACAACAGTTAAGGGCATTTGCTGCTCTTCTGGAGGAGCCAGGTTCAGTTCCCAGCACCCATGTCAGTCCACTCACAAGAGCCTAGAACACCATACCCTCTTCTGGCATTCACAGGAACCTACACACATATAACATTCACTCATACAGACATACATATATACATATAATACAAATAACAAACATGAATCAACTTTTAAATTAAAACAAATTGCCTACCCGTCTGTTTGTGAAGACAGAATAGCATTCCTTCACTAGTACAATCTTGATCATCTCTGTGTCTGTGGTAGCTAACACAGGTGTATGACCATCAAACAACCTGTGTGGGGAAAACAGGTGATTAGCCCAAGCCAGGTTCTGAAGTGGGATCCCCAAATCCAGACTTTGATTCTCATCTAACATGACCCTCACTCTGGTTATACAACACATTGTCACAGGAGGTCCCAGTCCAACTTAGTGAATCTGACCACGGATCAGGTGGAGTCTTTGTAAAGTGATAGGTAATGTCAATCAAGACACTATGAGTCACTTAAAGACAAAATAGTTTGTAGAGGGAATCTAGTAGAGTCATTGCATCTAAGATAAACATTAGAATGAAAAAGTTTTTTCATCTATTATAGGAAAGACCAAAGATGTCATTCAGAAAGAACATCAAGACTAGATCCCATAGATTTCTGTGTGGGAAGACATGATCTACTACCTCCACCCTGGCTTAGGTCCCTGGTTTCAATTCAGTCGGCAGAAGAGTTGCAGATTTTTACACTGAGACAGGAGGGGCAACCCAAAAAAGCTACCTCTGCTGGATGACACCCCCTTCCCCATCTCACAAGTAGAATGGAGGAAGAGTTCTTTCTCACACCTCTGCCCTATCCCTAGCTCCTTCCCTTCTGAACCCTCCACAGGTTCCCCATCCCTCCAGGGAGAAGCTGAGGGGATGGCTCGGCCTGTGGTCTTGCCAGTGGCCAGCCACCCTACACCTGTGGATGCACCCTCTTTGAAGACTCCTCGGGGCCTCAGCCAGATCTACCGCCCTGACTCTTCAGGTGCTCAGGCCCTGGGATGAGAGAACTGAGATTGATCAATACTGGCCTTTTGTGATGGTTGATCTATACAGCTGGAAAAACCAATGCCCCCTCTTCAAAGAAAACCTGAAATGGCTTATTAACCTGTTAGATCCAGTGATATGTACACACCTCCCAACCTGAGATGATTGCCAGCAGATATTACAGATTTTGTTCACAATGGAAAAGGGACTAATTGTGGTGGAAACCCAGAAGTAGGTTTTTGGTCTGAAACCACCCTACCACTGACCAATCTCTCATCAATGTGGGGTTCCAGTTGACCAAACCTGAATAGAATTTCAATATACCTGAAGGTGAGGAGAGTCTTAAAATCCACTGCCAGATTCTAACAGGGGATCTCTAAGACCCAGCATTGTGACTCATTAATTTGGCCGAAATTAATAGCATATCACAAGAACCAACTGAATCCCCACAGCCTTTTTAGAGCAGCTGATTGAGGCATTCAGGATCTACTATCTGACGAATCCCAAGGTGGTTCATAACAAATCTACTGTGATTTTAGCCTTTGTTAATCAGGCTGCCCCAGACATTAGAAAGAATCTACATAAAATTGATAATCTAGTAGGGAAATCTTTATCTGAACTGCTAGAGGTGGCAGCTAAGGTATACAACAACAGAGACCCTAAAGGAAAAACAGTCCAGGTTAAGGGCTGAAGAAAATAAATGAGGGGAAGAGACAGAATAATGGATGCAGAGAACAAAAGACAGAGATGAGCCATGGTAGCTGTGCAGAATATGTGATCACATGACATGGCATGTCTATTTCTAGCAGTCAGGGTTTCAGACCCAGTAAAGACTGATGCAACTATGATGCCTTGAGGGGAACCAAGGTAAGACTTCCTGCCAGAGAGAGATGCCCCCTCTGCAGATAGACTAATATGCCTACTCTAAAGATATACGTTATTGGGCAAGGAATTGCCCTAATAAAGACGAACATAAAAAGCTGCCTCCCCATGTGTTAACAACAAAAGAAGAGGAATAAAGTGATTGAAGGGGATGGGGTTTGGTTCCCCTCCCCATACCTAGCATAATATCAAAATTGGAGGGGAGACCTGGCCAATTCAAGGTGGATACATGCACATAACATTTAGTTCTGAAAGAAACTGTGGACCCTATAACAAAGAAAAAGGTATGGGTATAGAGAACCACTGGCATGAACCAGTACCCATGGACTACCCAAAGACAGGTGGATCTTGGCTTCTGCTGGGTATTCCATTCTTTTCTGGAAATGTCTGACTGTCCATACCCCTTCTAGGAAGAGACTTGCTAACTAAAATTGGAGCTCAAATAACATTTGAACAGGATGGGGTAGCAGTAACAGACTTAAAAGGAAAATCAAAGCAAGTCCTGTCAGTACAATTGTAAGATGAATATAGAGTGTATGAATAGCCATCCCCATGCCAAGAATTGAGTCCTTTGCTGAAATTATATCCAGAGGAATCTGTGGAGAAAGGGGACCTGGACTGGCTCAACACTGACCCCCATCTTAGTAGACTTAAAACTGTGGGCCACCCCAGCATGGGTCTTTCAATACCCCACATCAGCAGAAGCACAGAAGGTACCACCCCCCAACATCCATCGCCTGCTTAACCAACACATTTTAAAACATTGTCAGTCATCATTGAGCACCCATTATTCCTGGTCAAGAAGCCAAACTCTGATAACCACCACCAATCCAGGACTTGAGAAAGGTTAATAAATGGGTCATTGACATTCACCCCACAGTCCTGAATCCGTATACTCTTCTGAGTTCATCATCACATAGATTTAAGAATGCTTTCTTCAGCCTGTCACTGTCCCCCCCATAGCCAGGCTTGCTTTGTCTTTGAATGGCATGACTGGGAAAAAAGGATTCAGCCAGCAGCAGATTTGGACTCGGCTGCCCAAGAGGTTCAAGAACTCACCCACCACATTTGACGAGGCCCTCCATGAAGACCTGGGTGCTTTCCAGACTGAGCATCCCAGAATTCTTCTCCTACAGTTTGTAGATAATATCCTAATTGCAGCTGTCACCAAAGACAACTGCAAGGTAGGAACAAGAGACTTGCTTCAGACTCTAGGAACTCTGGAGTATTGGGTTTCAGCCAAAAAGGTATAGATCTTTTGAGAAAAAGTGACATGTCTAGGCTACTACTTCTGTAAATCTTCTATTTTGTGAGATGTAGATTAGCAACCAAGCATCTGACTAGATACACAGACATCAATGTAAAATTGATATTCATCAGGTACATATTAATATCTCCCAAGGAAAAGTCATTGATCAAAACCCTTATGGATTCCCATGAGGAAAGTATTCTCACTCAGAATGGAGAGGACAAAGGAATGGTTTGAATGGAATTAGAGAAATGAGTTGTACTCTTGATGAACCTATGCAATGGAATGGTGTTGGGATGTCAGTTTCTATGTGTCAATTTGGCAAATCAGTTCAGACTAATTTGGAGAAATGAGCAAGTGCCTTACATTCTCTTAAACTATGGAAAGGAAGGATAAACATCAATGATGCCACATATACTTTGTCCTTTAGATGAAATCAAAGTCACCACTTTTTAGCACATATACCATTACCTTATATGTTACTGAAAGGACCTAAACAATGGCACCCTAACCACTGTAGAGTCACTTGGAACACTGCACTCTTCATACCTGCGTTAATGGTAGTATGTCATTAGATGTCACCTCTGAATGTTTATATAGTTTGGATGCCACTGAGGTTTTCTAGGCCATGAGCTGCTAACCTGTGATGATTCTAGTCCAGAAACTCTCTGAGAGAATATTAAGAAGAATTCATAGGATGATTGGATTGATTGTTGCTATGGTTATGGGAATTATTGCATTAACTGCTACTACTGTATCAGCTGGTCTGGCTCTTCATAAGGAAATTCAGACTGCTGAATTTATTAAAGACTGGCATAAACACGTGCAGAACTTTGGGCTCAGCAAAATAGAAAAGACAGTTAGGTAGCCAATGAAATAGCTGATTTGAGACAAGTTGCAATCCTAATGGGAGATCAGTTAGAGACATTGAGGGAGCATATTAAATTAAAATGTGATTGGAATGTGACATCTTATTGAGTATATCTTTAAAGTTACTGAAAGCAAGTATGATTAGAAAGAATTAAAATGCATTTGTTGGATCACCCTAATTCTTCTCAAATGATTGGAGATTTACAACAAGAAAGGAAGGAAATTTTTTCAATTGAGTTATCTGATGTGTCCAGAATGGAAGTCATGGAAAGCATTGCAGATCCCTTAGCTTCATTCAATCCTGTGCATCATTTTAATAGATTTCTTACATAACATTTGTTATACTTGTTTTCTTTGTAGTAATTTTACTGGATGGACAATGTATTCTGGCTTATCTACCTAAGACTGTGAGACAATATGATATATAAATGGATATCTTCACTGTTTGGCTGCATCATCTTGAAGGTAATTAAAACAGCTTAAACAAAAGAGGGAAATGTAGTGGGAATATAATAGAGTCATTTATAGTGATATTTTATTTGTATTGAAATGTGATTTTATTTGTATGTCAATAAAGTTGCCTTTAGGTCAGAGCAAGCCAGAGCAGAAGCTGAGCAGTAGTGGGGCACGCCTTTAATCCCAGCACTTGGGAGGCAGAGCTAGGCAGATCTCCTGTGTTCAAGGACACAGCCAGCAGGCAGACACACGCCTTTAATCTCAATACCAACCATAGAAGACTTGGAGGTCTGTACAAACAGGCAGTGATGAGGAGGTCATGTGGCTGGGTTTACAACCAATGAGAAAACAGAACAGAAAGTCTTTAAATAGACAGGACGCACAGAAGTAGGTCTCTGGCAGAGAGGAAGAACAGCAGAAGCAGTGAAGGGTAAGGCTTTCCGCTCTTGCTCTGACCTCGTGGTTTTTAACTCTGCAATCGGTTCTGTGTTTCTTATTTAACAAGCCCGTTACATCTACAGTCATTGTATCCTGGATAAACATTATAATGAAAAGTTGTTTCTCAGTGTATCTAGGGTAATAGCAGAATGTGTTAGTTGGTTGTTGAAGGTACCTAGACCTTGATGAAATCATAGTAGAGAGCAGTGACTGTTTTCTGTGATTTATAGAGTTGTTTTTTCTGAAGGGGTTTTCTATCTGTTGCATGACTTTAGTCAAAGGACTAACCAGGCATGCTTGGAGATCTTGAATTATTAGGTACTACAAACAGTGCACAATAAGGACTGAGGTTGCAGGGGTGTGAAGACTTCCTTCAGAGAACATATTGAATAAATCAAAGGGACTTTGGTATGAAGAACTTGTTGTACCCCAAACACAATGTTCATGTACATGTAGCAAGTATGCCTCTGAACAGAGGCTCAAAGTTAGGTTCACAGAAACTGTTCCTCCCTGCTGCCAGAGAGCCTAAAATTAAATTCTACAGTAACTCTCCTTGTCCTGCACAATATGAAACACGCAACAACAGTTCCAAAACACATAATAATTGGAAACAACAAATAGAATTATTAAATCTATATGTGTATACCTGAGAGTTGCTTATAGCACTTTCTGTGATTTTTGAATATTTAAAATATTATAAGGGGCTGGAGAGATGGCACCATAGCACATATTGTTCCTGCAAAATGCTTCAGTTTGATTCCTCACACCCTCTTGGATTGCTCACAAAAGCTGTAACTCCGGCTCCAGGGGGATCCAATGCCTGTGGCTTCCATAACCATCAAAACCCTTGAGCACACACACACACACATGCACATACACATAATTAAAAGTAATAGAAATAGATGTTTAAAATGTTTAAAATTAAAATATTGGGACTGGAGAAATGGCTCAGTGGTTAAGAGCACTGGCTGCTCTTCCAGAGGACCTGGGATCAGTTCCCAGCAACCACATGGGAGCTCACAACTGTCTGTAAGTCCAGTTACATGGCTTCTGACACCCTCAAACAGACATACACACAGGCAAAACACCAAAGAATATAAAATATAAAGAAATTAAATGTAAATAAAATATTATAGTAAATATTAATAATTAAACCCTTAAAATATTGGTATCAATATTAAATATTTTAAAGTAAAAAATCCTTTAAAAATTAAATAATTAAATTTAAAATTATTCTTAAACATAATAAAATATTTCATTCTCTGGGCTTGGGCTATAACTTGGTGGTAGAATGACTGGCTAGAGTACACCAGGATTTGGTTTTGATACAATGAAAATACAGAATTTCAGTGAGGTGCCATTACCAACTTCCCCAAGCCTCAGATAGTGTGGCAGGCAGGGCAGAAAGAACATGAGAGCCAGGCGGGGAGAGGAGAGCTGCAAAGTGCTGCCTTCCCTGGTCTGGAACTCACTGCAGCTGGGATGACCTCCACAGGCCCTGTGGGTGATTTGACTGTCAACACTGCAGCAGGAAGCTCAGGGTCTGAGCCTGCCTGAGGATTTACACACACTAACCCTGGAATGGGGAAGGCAAACGGCCCTGTGAACTCCAGTTCAGGCCCTGGGGTCTACACGGTGGAATGGAGAACTGACTGCCACATGTTGTCCTCTGACATTTACATGGTGCCAGGGAACACACGCCCCTCTCTGATAAATAAACAAGTGTAACACAAAAGGAATAAGGAAACAGTTGGTGGGGGGAGGGCAAGAAGTCTATGTCAGTGGTGAACCTCACACTCCTGTATATAATCTCTTGCTCTCTCACATGCTTCTCTAAGTCCAATTAAATTCATTGGAACAGACACAGACACACAAAACTAATGAAAAACAAAAGCAAAATGTTTTATATAAAAATGATATTAATGCCAGCATGGTGACACACACCTTTAATCCCAGCACTTGGAAGGCAGAAGAAATCATATCTTTGAGTTCAAGGCAACACTGGTCTACATATCCAGTACCTGGACAGTTAGGGCTACTTAAAGAGATTCTGTCCCAAATAAACAAACAAACAAATAAACAAACAGTATTAAGTGGATAGATAAATAAATATGATATGAGATGAAATGAGATCAGTGAAAAGGTGAGAATACATGATCAAATGTTGACAAGCAATAATATTGCAAGGAGACATTCACAAGGGGCCATTGGACAGACAGCAAAGCCTGCTGTAGGCATTGAATGACATGGTCTTTATGGTCTACGTCAACTCAACAGATCTGTGTTCAGGCCTGTGGTTCCTAAGGATGGATGAGAAGAGATGAAGAGGAAGGAAGAGCCAGAGCCTCCTCCCACTTGTTTGTCTCCTAGCATATGATGACACCTACTCCAAAGATCTACCCAAACTCCAGCATCAATGACAGGGAACAGTTTCTTCTGCCGACTCAGCTGCTTTACACAACCATTGAAGATGTAGATCCAAGGAAGATCACTGGTTTTTAAATACATTGGATCTCCAAAGACTGTTCAATTAGACAGGACACAATGATAAACTCTTCTGTCAAAAGTCTTACCTGGGGATGGTGGTGGCTCACACCTTTAATTCCAGAACTCAGGAGGCAGAGGCAGGCAGATCTCTGTGAGTTGGAGGTCAGTCTGGTCTACAGAGTAAGTTCCTGGACAACCAGAGCTTTTACACAGAGAAACTATGTCTCAAAACCAAACCAAAACAACAAAACACAAGGCCCAGAGTTTATGGAACACAAAAGCCTGTCAAAAAGGCAGAGTGTGCAATGTTCTGAAGATAATTAGAGCTGGGAGCTAACGCACTTAATGACACATGGCATCATCCTTACAACAGAGAGTTGCATGACTACAGTCCTGGGCTGGCATTGTGCTTGCACATGCAGAGTACATCTTCCTAAAGGAACAACTACACAGAACTTTCCAGAATACTCACCCCCATATTTTTCCATACTTTTTATAGCACTCAACGTCAAAGTTTGATATACCCTGGAAAGAGAAATCCATTATTGCATTGTATGGACCAACCCTTCTGTAGCCAGGGAACCAGACCCTAAAATTCCATGAAAGTAGGTTTATTGTTTCTGACAGAGAAAGGTTCTTCAGTAACATTTAGTGGAACCAGCAAAATGGCTCAGTGGGAAAAGGGAAAGTGATAGGGTAAGACATCTGATACCTTCCTGTGGCCTCTGCATTCACCCTCATAGACACGTACATATACATATTACCAGATACAATAATGCATACAGTAATAATAAAAGTAATAATAATAATAAAATTGTTTTAAAGAATGTGCAAAGTAAGCATAGAACCTTTAGGAAGAAAAACCTGAGTAGACATTTCAGTGTTAGAGCAGTTGCCTGGCATGAAGAAGGCCCTGGATTCTTAGTACCAAAGAAACAAAGGAGAAAAGAAGATTTGTCATTAGCGCTGTAGATGTGACTCAGCAGTTAAGAGCACTTGCTGATCTTCCCAAGGGTCCAAATTCCATCCCCACATCCAATACCTCACATGGATCTGTAACTCTGGCTCCAGGGAATCCAGTTCCCTCTTCTGGGCCTCTGTAGGTAGTCCACCCAAGTGCACAAACCCACCAGTATATGCATGAAATCTTCTTTCTGAAAGAATCAATTTCTAACCAGGACCTCTATTCCTAAAGGAAGAGAGTGAAGCAAAATACTCCAGTTCTCAAGAACCCGGACATTATCATGAATCACAGTGAATGTTGAGGATAGAGCCTCAGGGGTTCAATGATTATGCAGAGAACCCAAGTATATGAAAAGTCCCCCAAAGTTGTCTGTGTGGGTCTGTTATATGCTGATGCTTCAGAAACATTCAGTAAAAAAGAAAAAATGTTACTCATGAGCCTGGTTACAAAGA
>NW_023411512.1:17500-43879 GCF_903995425.1 Onychomys torridus
TCTTGACCCAAAATGTCCAAGAAATTTGGGACACCATGAAAAGACCAAACCTTTGAATAATAGGGATAGAGGAAGGAGAAGAATACCAACTCAAAGGCACAGAAAATATATTTAACAAGATCATAGAAGAAAACTTTCCCAACTTAAAGAAGGAAATGCCTATGAAGATACAAGAAGCCTATAGAACACCAAACAGACTAGACCCCTCAAAAAAGTCCCCTCGCAACATAATAATTAAACAACTAAAGGTACAGAATAAAGAAAGAATATTAAGGGCAGCAAAGGAAAAAGGACAAGTGACTTATAAAGGCAAACACATCAGAATAACACCCAATTTCTCAATGGAGACTTTGAAAGCCAGAAGGACCTGGACAGATATAATGCAGACACTAAGAGACCATGGATGCCAGCCTAGACTAATATACCCAGCAAAACTTTCAGTCATCATAGATGGAGTGAACAAGAACTTCCAAGACAAAACCAGATTTAAACAATACTTATCCACAAACCCAGCCCTACAGAAAGCACTAGAAGGAAAATTCCAACCTAAGGAAGGCAGATACACCCATGAAAACACAGGCAATAGATAACACCACAGCAGTAAATCCGAAAGAAGAGAAGTACACACACACTACCACCAAGAAATAAAAATGACAACAGTAATGAACAATCACTGGTCAGTAATATCCCTTAATATCAATGGACTTAATTCACCTATAAAAAGACTAACAGAATGGATATGAAAACAGGACCCAACTTTCTGCTGCATGCAAGAAACACACCTCAAATTCAAAGACAGACACCTCCTAAGAATAAAAGGCTGGGAAAAGACTTTCCAATCAAATGGTCTTAAGAAGCAAGCTGGTGTAGCCATCCTAATATCCAGCAAAATATTCTTCAAACTAAAATCAATCAAAAGACATGATTAAAGACATTACATACTCATCCCAGGAAAGATCCACCAAGATGATGTTTCAATTCTGAACATTTATGCCCCAAACACAAGGGTACCCACATATGTAAAAGAAATATTACTAAAGCTTAAATCACATATAAAACCCCACACATTAATAGTGGGAGACTTCAACACCCCACTTTCACCTCTGGACAAATCAGCCAAATTGAAACTTAACAGAGACATAATGGACTTAACTGATGTTATGGCACAAATGGACTTAATCGATATCTACAGAATATTCCACCCAAACAAAAAAGAATATACCTTCTTCTCAGCACCCCATGGAACCTTCTCTAAAATCAGCCACATACTTGGCCACAAAGCAAATCTGAACAGATAGAAAACAATTGGAATAACCCACTGTGTTCTATCAGACCACCATGTTTTAAAGTTAGATTTCAACAAAAAAAAAAAACGACAGAAATCCTAAAATTTCATGGAAACTGAATAATGCTCAACTGAATCACCAATGGGTTAAGGAATAAAGAAAGAAAGAAATTAATGACTTACTAGAGATCAATGAAAATGAATACACCACATACCCAAACTTATGGGATACTATGAAAGCAGTGCTAAGAGGGAAATTCATAGCACTGAATGTCCACATAAAGAAGCTGGAGAAATCTTACACTAGTGACTTGACAGCACACCTGAAAGCCCTTGAACAGGAAGAAGCAAAGTCTCCCAGGAGGAACAGACACCAGGAAATTATCAAATTGAGAGCTGAAATCAATAAAACAGAAATAAAGAGAATAATACAAAGGATTAATGAAACAAAGAGTTGGTTCTTTGAGAAGATCAACAAGATAGACAAGCCCTTATCCAAACTAACCAAAAGACAGAGGGAGAGCATCCAAATTAACAAAATCAGAAATGAAAAGGGGGACATAACAACAGACAATGAGGAAATCCAGAGAATCATCAGGTCATACTTCAAAAACCTCTACTCCACAAAACTGGAAAATCTAAAAGAAATGGATAATTTTCTGGATAGGTACCACATACCTAAGTTAAATCAAGACCAGATAAAACATTTAAATAGTCCAATAACCCCTAAGGAAACAGAATCAGTCCTTAAAAGTCTCCCAACCAAAAAAATCCCTGGACCTGATGATTTCACTGCAGAATTCTACCAGATCGTCAAAGAAGACTTAATACCAATACTCTTTAAATTGTTCCACACAATAGAAGCAGAAGGCATATTACCAAACTCCTTCTATAAGGCTACAATTACCCTGATTCCCAAACCAAACAAACATGCAGCACAGAAAGAGAACTACAGACCGATCTCCCTCATGAACATTGATGCAAAAATACTCAATAAAATTCTGACAAACAGACTCCAAGAACACATCAAAACAATTATCCGCCATGATCAAGTACGCTTCATCCCAGGGATGCAAGGGTGGTTCAACATACGAAAGTCTGTCAATGTAATACACCTTATAAACAAACTCAAGGAAAAAAGCCACATGATTATCTTACTAGATACAGAAAAGGCATTTGACAAAATCCAACACCCCTTCATGATAAAGGTCTTGGAGTGATCAGGAATACAGGGAACATACCTAAACATAATAAAGGCAATCTACAGCAAGCCAACAGCCAACATCAAATTAAATGGAGAGAAACTCAAAGCAATACCACTAAAATCAGGAACAAGGCAAGGCTGTCCCCTCTCCCCCTACTTATTCAATATAGTACTTGAAGTTCTAGCCAGAGCTATAAGACAACATAAAGAGATTAAGGGGATACAAATTGGAAAGGAAGAAGTCAAGCTCTCCCTATTTGCAGATGACATGTTAGTATACATGAGTGACCCCAAAAATTCAACCAAGGAACTGATACAGCTAATAAAAACGTTCAGCAACATTGCAGGATACAAGATCAACTCAAAAAAATCAGAAGCCCTTCTATATACAGTAGACAAACAGGCTGAGAAGGAAATCAGAGATACATCACCCTTTACAATAGCCACAAATGTTATAAAATACCTTAGGGTTACTCTAACTAAGCATGTGAAGGACCTATATGACAAGAACTTTAAGTCCCTGAAAAAATAAATTGAAGAAGATGTCAGAAAATGGAAAGATCTCCCATGCTCATGGATAGGCAGGAGTAACATACTAAAACTGGCAATCTTACCAAAAGCAATCTACAGATTCAACGCAATCCCCATCAAATTACCAACACAATTCTTCATAGATCTGGAAAGAATAATACTCAACTTCATATGGAAAAACAAAAAACCCAGGATAGCCAAAAGAATCCTGTACAATAAAACAACCTCTGGAGGCATCACAATCCCCGACCTCAAGCTCTACTATAGAGCTACTGTAATAAAAATAGCTTGGTACTGGCATAAAAACCAACATGTAGACCAATCGAATAGAATTAAAGACCCTGTCATTAACCCGCACACCTATGAACATATAATTTTTGACCAAGAAGCCAAAAATGTACAGTGGAAAAAAGAAAGCATCTTCAACAAATGGTGCTGGCATAACTGGATGTCAATGTGTAGAAGGCTTCAAATAGATCCATATCTGTCACCATGCACAAAACTTAAATCCTAGTGGATCAAAGACCTCAACTTAAATCCAGCTACTCTGAACCTGATAGTAGAGAAAGTAGGAAGTACTCTTGAACGCATTGGCACCGGAGATCACTTTCTAAATATAACACCAGTAGCACAGACATTGAGAGAAACAATCAGTCAATGGGGCCTGCTGAAACTGAGAAGCTTTTGTAGAGCAAAGACACGGTCAACAAAACAAAGTGACATCCTACAGAATGGGAAAAGGTCTTCACCAACACCACTTCTGACAGAGGGCTGATATCCAGAATATATAAAGAACTCCAGAAATTAGACATCAAAATGCCCAACAGTCCAATTAAGAAATGGGCTATAGAACTAAACAGAGAATTCTCAACAGAGGAAGTTCAAATGGCTGAAAGACATTTAAGGAATTGCTCAACATCCCTAATTATCTGGGAAATGCAAATCAAAACAACTCTGAGATACCACCTTACACCTGTCAGAATGGCTAAGATCAAAAGCACAGAAGACAGCTTATGCTGGAGAGGATGTGGAGCAAGGGGAACTCTCCTCCACTACTGGTGGGAATGCAAGCTTGTACAGCCACTTTGGAAATCAATATGGCACTTCCTTAGAAAATTGGAAATCCATCTCCCCCAAGACACACCTATAGCACTCTTGGGCATATACCCAAGGAATGCTCAATCATACCACAAGGGCATTTGCTCAGCTATGTTTGTATCAGCATTGTTTGTAATAGCCAGAACCTGGAAACAACCCAGATGCCCTTCAACTGAAGAATGGATAAAGAAAATATGGTACATATACACAATGGAATACTACTCAGCAGAGAAAAACAATGACATCATGAGGTTTGCAGGCAAATGGATGGATCTAGAAAAAATCATCCTGAGTGAGGTAACCCAGACTCAGAAGGACAAACATGGTATGTACTCACTCATAGGAGGATACTAGATGTAAAACAAAGATGACTAGACTGCTACACAACTCCAGGGAGGCTACCTAGAAAATGGGACCCTAGGAAAGACCCAAGGATCACCCAATGACAGAGAAATGGATGAGATCTACATGAACAACCTGAATGACAGTGGGAGTAATGAAGGGCAAGGTTTGAGGGAAAGAAAGCTTAGGGGAGCAGGAGATGCCAGCTGGATCAAGAACAGAAAGGGAGAATGAGGAATAACAGACCAGGATAAATGAAGACCGTATGAGACCAGGAATAGGCATAGTGCTCGAGAGGTCCCCAGAAATCCATAATGATATATCCTCTGTAGTCTGCTGGCAATGGTTGAAAGAAAGCCTGATCTGACCTAGTCTGGTGATCAGATGGCCAACCACACTAACAGTCATCTTGGAACTCTCATCCAGTAACTGATGGAAGTGGATGCAGAGATACTCAGCCAGGCCCCAGGTGGAGCTCCAGATGTCCAACTGTCAAGAAAGGGGAGTGTCTGCAAGAGCGTGAATTGTTGAAACCAAGATTGGAAAAAGCACAGGGACAAACAGCCAATCGAATGGAAGCACATGAATTATGAACCAAAGGCTGTGGAGCCCCCAGCTAGATCAGGCCCTCTGGATAAGTGAGGCAATTGGATAGCTTGATCTGCTTTGGGGGCTCCCGGCTGTGGGACCAGGATCTGTCCTTGGTGCATGAGCTGGCTGTTTGGAACCTTGGGCTTACACAGGGACACATGCTCAGTCTGGAAGGAGGTGACAGGACCTGCCTGTCCTGAATCCACCAGGTTTAAATGAATCCCCAGGGGTGCCTTGATCCTGGAGGACATGGGAGTGGTGGGGAGGGGCTGGGGGGAAGGCTGGGCTGGGGGCGGGAGAGGGGAGGACAGGGGAACCCATGGCTGATGTGTAAAATTTAAAACACATAATAATAAAGAAAAAATTATTTATTAAAAAAAGAGTTAGTATACCTGGGCTATAGTTCAGTTGTGGCGTGCCTTACTAGCACATACAGGCTCTGGTTTGATCCCATTTTATGCTGAGAAAATGCAAAATGAACTCATTTGTCACTTTATTTTGGTTATTCAAGATGACTCCACAGGTAAAGGCACTGGCTGCCAATGTTGATAATCTGAGTTTGACCCCCAGGAGCCACATGATAGAAGAGAACTGACTCCCCAAAGTTATCTTTTGATACTCACATATACACACAGACACGAACACACACACTGTCTCATGTGCCCCTAACACCAATAAATGAAAACATGTAATTTAAAATGTTTTTACAAGAGTTAATTTCAACTCTGCTCTCTTTCTAAGGTTTTATTTTAGCACCCATGGAGGGTATCAGATCACCTGCAACTGTAATTACAGACAATTGTGAGCCACAGGTGGATGGCAGGATTCAAACCTGGGTCCTCTAGAAGGGGACTCTTAACCACTGAGTCATCTCTCCAGGCCCTGCTTCTGATACTACTTTTGACGTTCCAGACAGTATCAGAATATAGTTCTAAGTATTAGCCTAATCCCAAGGACATGGGGGGGGGAGGATCTTTGGTAGTTACTCACCGGTATAGAAGCACCAGACTGATTGCCAGGAGGACCCAGGTTTCCAAGGAGAGAACTGAAGTCAGGTCCATTGTGGCTACTCTGTCAGCAATTTACCCCTCTGTGTTCTCCCTCAAGCTGTGTGTGCCACCCTTTACAGGGCTTCCCTTCTGCCCAACAGTGCTGAAGTATATGCAGCCTGCAATGTTTATACCCTGGGAAGATGGTGGGGACAGGGCTCCAGCAACCTGGACTTTGGTATTCTCTTAACTTTGGCAGATTAGAAAGTTCATGCATCACCTGTTTTGATGTCTACTGAGCTAACATTCTGTGTGGATCAGTAAACATTGTAGTTATTTCAGGAAGACTACAAGTTCTTCCTTTTTCAGATATTAAACAAATTCATTGACATGAAATGCCCACTCATCATAGTTCTCTTCATTCAAAACTGAAATGAAGCAAGAATTGTGCTATCTGGACATAGACCTTTACAGAATGTCAGTGTCCCTCCCTGAAAGACATTTGTCGTTTTTGACAACTCAACTCGGCAAAATAATAGCAATCTGTTAGAACCTGTCCTCACCTGTGCCACTAACAAATAAAGTCACTTCTTCCAAGGTATGACTCCCACACATGTGACTCCTTCCCCCTAGCCCACCACTGAGGGTCTTCCTATATACCCTTTACTAGACTGTAATACTGTCCTGAGCAGTAGTCAGCACTATGTAAAAGTGTCATCATTCAGACCAGTCAAGTTGAGTTGGGCAAGGTGGCCGGGTCTAGTATGTCCCAGTGGACCAACTGCTCAGCATGGTTCAATGAGGTCATGTTTTACAGAGTGAGGAAATGAGACTCAAGACTGCAAGTGTTCTCTGACAGCCATGGCTCACAACAAAAGACTATAGAGAAAGCTAATATGAAATGGGGTGTGTGAAAATCCCTCTGATCAGTTGCCTGTGACTGTTAGGGGAGTTGTTTTGAAGTGATGAAATGTTCTAAAAGTCACTGACTGTGTAACTTCTGTTGAACCATATTTAAAATCATTGAAAATTACACTGTATGCCAGATGGTGTTGGCATATTCCTTTAATCCAGGAGAGCCATGGCTGTCACACAGAGAAACCCTGTTTTGAAAAACCAAAAGAAAAGAAAACTACACTGTACTTGGTGTGTGAATTAGGCATACCAATAAAGCTGATATATTATTTAAAGTTTATATTTTTATTTGAGACCACTGATGTTTATTTGTTTGTTGTTTGAGAAAAAAGAAAATCTAAGAGTAGTGATAAGAATCAGATGGTAGAGTGACAGCTTAGCAGTCACAAAGCCCTGGCTCCATCCTCAACACCAAATAATTGGTAGAAGACTTCTGTAATCCCAGAACTCAGGGACTAGAGGCTGTGGGTGGGGTTCGGTAGCTCAAAGAGAAAGTTCAAAGCTACATAGAGTTTGAGGCCAGCCTGGGATATATGATAGCTTGTCTCAGTGAGGTGGAAGGACAACGACAACAAAAATACCAAATTCCTCTATTCTTTTAATTCCCCAATATTCAACCTCTGCCACTCCATGACGGTGGTCATCATGAGAAGGAGACAGACCTCACCACTTCCTGCTGAACTATTGACACCTAGCAGGTTCCAGGAGAGAGGGAGGCCTTGTGTGTGCTCACTGGTGGGTGGTAACCCCACAGGGTCTAACGGACAGTTCTAAACCCACAGTCACACAGATGACATTAGTCAAAGTCTGCAGGACATAAAACATGTCACTAGTATGGGAAAGAGATTTCCAGGGATGAAGGCTGGGAGACTGCAACTGTTCCCTGAAAAAGAGCCTGACAGCACGCGACTGGACTAAGAAGTGAGTCTTTATTCTCATACCCAAACAACCCAGCCCAGGGGCACAACCCTGCACTCCTACATCACCACCCATTGCAGTCCCAGTTTCAGGCCAGTTTGCAAGCAGACAGACCCAGTAACCCAACCCCCACCTCCACCAAATCCCACCCACCCTCCCAGACTGCAACTGTTCCCTGAGTCAGAGCCCACTAACACCTGATTGGATTAAGAGTCCCAGTTTCAGGCCAGTTGCCAGGTAGACCTCCTGCAGACAGGTGAGACTAGGACCATCTACCACAAGCCAAGACTGCAGCTACTCCCTGAGACAGAGCCCACTAATGTCAGTTGAACTAAGAGCTGCTCCCTGAGACAAAGAGTCCATCAGCATTGACTATATCAAGAGCTCCAACTGGATCAAGAGTATCAATCAAACCAATAGAGGCTCCCTCAGACACAGACATTGCTTGCACCAAGTGGAGAAAGAGATGGGTAGACCCCAGTGCAAAAATATAGTCAACAACCTAAAAATCAATATGGCTCCATCAGAACCTACATCAGCAAGACCTGAACATCCCAACACAGAAGAAACAGAAGATGTCTACCATAAAAAAAATGATGTCAGGAAGATATTAGAGATCTTAAAAGAAGAAATGAAAAATTCCCTTAAAGAAATTGAGGAAAAATCAAACAAAAAATGGGAATAAATCAGTAAATCCTTTGAATGCCAAGAGAAAGCAATTAAGCAGGTGAGGGAAACAGTACAAGATTTGAAAACTGAAATGGAGACAATAAAGAAGACACAAACTGAAGTAATGCTGGACGTGGAAAATCTGAGTAAATGAACAGGAACTACAGATGAAAGTATAATCAACAGAATGTAAGAAATGGAAGAGCAGATCTCTGGCATTGAAGATACGGTAGAGGAAATAGATTCATCAGTCAAAGAAAACACTAAAGCCAACAAACTCATGACCCAAAATGTCCAAGAAAATTGGGACACCATGAAAAGACCAAACCTAAGAATAACAGGGGTAGAAGAAGGAGAAGAATACCAACACAAAGGCACAGAAAATATATTCAACAAAATCATAGAAAAAAACTTTCCCATCCAAAAAAAGGAAATGCCTATAAAAATAAAAGCAGGTTACAGAACATCAAATAGACTGGATCAAAAAAAAAAGTCTCCTCGCCACATAATAATCAAACCACTAAACATACAGAATAAAGAAAAATATTAAGAGCTGCAAAGGAAAAAAAAAGGCCAAGTAACATATAAAGGCAGACCCACAATAATAACACCAGACTTCTCAATGGAGGCTCTAAAAGCAAGAAGGTCCAGGATGTTATGCAGACACTAAGAGACCATGAATGTCAACCCAGATTATTATACTCAGCAAAACTCTCAGTCAATATAGACCAAGTAAACAAAATATTCCATGATAAAACCAGATTTAAACAATACCCCTCCACAAATCCAGCCCTACAGAAAGCACTTGAAGGAAAAACCCAACCTAAGGAAGTTAGATACACCCATGAAAACACAGGCAATAGATACTCCCATACCAACAAATACCAAAGAAGGGAAACATACAACACTACCACCCAAAAATAACAGGAATTAACAATAACTGGTCATTAATATCCATCTGTATCAATGGTCTCAATTCACGTATAAAAAGACACAGACTAAGGGTTGGGGATTTAGCTCAGTGGTAGAGTGCTTGCCTAGCAAGCACAAGACCCTGGGTTCAGCCCTCAGCTCTGGCACACAAAAAAAGACACAGACTAACAGAATGGATATCAAAACAGGATCCATCCATTTGCTGCATACAAGAAACACACCTCAACTTCAAAGACAGGCACTAACTCAGAATAAAATGCTGGAAAAAGACTTTCCAATCAAATGGATTTAAAAAGCAAGCTGGTGTAGCTATCCTAATATCTAATAAAATAGACTTCAAACTAAAATCAATTGAAAGGGATTGGGAAGGACACTACAAATTTATCACAGAGAAAATCTGACAAGATGAAGTCTCAATTCTGAATATTTATGCCCCAAATATAAGGGCACCAACATTCATAAAAGAAAAGATTACTGAAGAGTAAATCACACATCAAACCCCATACACTAGTAAAGGAAGACTTCAACATCACACTCTCACCAATGAACAGGTCTGACAGACAAAAACAGAGAAATAAGGGAACTATCAGACACTATGACTCTAATAGACTTAATAGATATCTGTAGAACATTACACCCTAATACAAAAGAATATACCTTCTTTTCAGCACCCAATGGAACCTTCCTCAAAATCAACCACATGTTTGGTCATAAAGCAAATCTCAACATATACAAAACAATTTAAATAACCTTCTGTATCTTATCAGACCACCATGGCTTAAAGTTAGATTTCAACAACAACAAAAATTAGAGAAAGCCTACAATCTCATGGAAGCTGAGTAATGTCCAATTGAATCACCAATGGGTCAAGGAATAAAGAAAGAAAGAAATTAAAGATTTCCTATAATTCAATGAAAACAAAGGCACAACATAGCCAAACTTATGGGACACCATGAAAGTGGTGCTAAGAAGAAAATTCATAGCTCTAAATGCCCACATAAAGAAGCTTGAGAAATCTCACAGTGACTTAACAGCACACCTGAAAGATCCAGAACAAGAAAAAGCAAACTCACCCAGGAGAAACAGATGCCAGGAAATAATCAAATTGAGGGCTAAAAAAAAAAAATAGAAACAAGGAGAACAATACAAAGTATCAATGAAACAAAGAGTTGGTTCTTTAAGAAAATCAACTAGATAGACAAGCTCTTATCCAAATTAACCAAAAAGCAGAGAGAGAGCATCCAAATTAACAAAATCACAAATGAACCATAACAACATGCAGAGAGGAAATCCACAGAATCATCAGGTCATACATCAAAAACCTGTACTCCACAAAATTGGAAAATCTGAAAGAAATGGATAATTTTCTGGATAGGTACCCCATACCAAAGTTAAATCAAGACCAGATACACTATTTAAATAGACCAATAACCCCTAAGGAAATATAAACTTGGTCAATAAAAGTCTTCCAACCAAAAAAAGCCCAGGGCCAGATGGTTTCAGCAAAGAATTCTACCAGATTTTCAAAGAAGAGCTAATACCAACACTCTTCAAATTGTTCCACACAATAGAAACAGAAGGAACATTACCAAATTGATTTATGAGGCTACAGTTACCCTGATGCCCAACCACACAAAGATGCAACAAAGAAAGAGAATTACAGGACCAATCTCCCTCATGAATATTGAGGCAAAAATACTCAATAAAATAATGGCTAACCAAATCCGGAACACATCAAAAAAAATTATCCACCATGATCAAGTAGGCTTCATCCCAGAAATGCAAGGTTGGTTAAACATACAAAAGTCTGTCAATGTACTACACTATAGAAACAAACTGAAAGAAAAAAAGTCACATGATCATCTCATTGGATGCTGAAAAAGCCTTTGACAAAATCCAACACTCCTTCATCATAAAGATTCTAGAGAGATTAGGAATACAAGGAACATACCTCAACATAATAAAAGCAATTTACAGCAAGACAACAGCCAACATCAAATTAAATGGAGAGTAACTCAAAGTGATTCTACTAAAATCAGGAACAAGGCAAGGCTCCCCATACTTATTCAACATAGTACGTGAAGTTCTAGATAGAGCAACAAGACAACAAAAAGAGATCAAGAGGATACAAATTCGAAAGGAAGAAGTCAAATTTTCATTATTTGCAGATGATATGATAATATGCATAAGTAACCCAAAAAAATTCTACCAGGGAACTCCTACAGCTGATAAGCTCCTTCAGTAAGGTGGCAGAATACAAGATTAACTTTTAAAAAAATCAGTAACCCTGCTATATACAAACCATATATTGACTGAGAAAGAAATCAGAGAAACATCACTCTTTACAATAGCCATAAATAATATAAAATACCTTGGGGTAACTCTCACTAAGCAAGTGAATGACCTGTACAATAAAAACTGTAAGTCTCTAAAGAAAGAAATCAAAGAAAATGTCAGAAAATGGAAAGATATCCCATGCTCATGGATAGGTAGAATCAACATAGTAAAAATAGCAATCTTACCAAAAGCAATATACAGATTCAATGCAATCCCCATCAAAATCCAAACACAATTAACTCTCCAACTACTTGGAAAGAACAATACTTAACTTTATATGGAAAAAAAAACTAGGATAGCTAAAAGAATCCTGTATAATAAAGCAACCTCTGTAGGCATCACCAGTCCTGACCTCAAGCTCTAGTACAGAGCTATAGTAATAAAAACAGCTTGGTACTGGCATAAAAACTGACATCTGGATCAATGGAATGTAATTGAAGACTCTGAGATAAATCTGCATACCTATGAACATATGATTTCGACAAAGAAGCCAAAACTGGAAAAAGGAAAAAAAGAAAGCATCTTCAACAAATGGTGCTGGCATAAGTGGATGTCAACATGCAGAAGATTGCAAATAGATCCATATCTGTTTCCGTGCACAAAACTCAATTCCAAGTGGATCAAAGACCTCAACATAAATCAAGTTACACTGAACTTAGTAGAAGAGAAAGTAGGAAGTAATCTGGAATGCATTGGCACAGGAGATCACTTCCTAAATATAACACCAGTAGCACAGACACTGAGAGTGACAATTAATAAATGGGACCTCCTGAAACTGAGAAGCTTTTGTAGAGCAAAAAACATGGTCAATAAGACAAAATGACAGGCTACAGAATGGGAAAAAAATCTTCACCAACCCACATTTCACAGATGGCTCAGCACACATAGCACTTGCTGATGATACAGATTGCCTGAATTGGGATCTTAGCACCCACATCAGGTGGCTCACAACTACTTAACACCAGTTCCAAGGGAAGTATAATGGTCTCTGCAGGCTGTGCTCACACACACACCCATACATACACGTACATACACACACTCGCTCACATACAGACACACACATTCACACACATGCACAGACACAAACTTCACTCCCACACACTTACACACACACACACACACACACACACACATTTACACACATTCTTACACATCCAAAGACACACAAGCACTTATACACACACACACACACACACAAATGCACACGACAGCATAGACACAAACTCACAAACATGCTTGCAAATAAAGCACTCATACACACATTCAAACACACATTAATGTAGTGTAAATTCTAATTGATCTTAACAGTAAAAACCTAAAGACAGATATCAAGGTAAATGCTGAAATATCAGAGAGACAAAGGAGCAAGCCTCAGTCACCTTTTACCTCACCTACTCCTCAGCCTGGAAGGAGTGCCTGTCTCTGCCCACCTTATACTCCTCTCTCTACCCAGCCATATCACTTCCTGTTTCCTCCTCCCTTGTGCTGGGATTAAAGGCTTGTGCACCTCACAAGTGCTGGGATCAAAAGCATGAGATCCAAGTACTGGGATTAAAGGTATGTTCCACCACTACCTGGCTTCTATGGTTAACTAGTGGCTACCTCTGCACTCTGATCTGCAAGCAAGCTTTATTTGTTAGAGCACAAACAAAACATCACCACATTCCATCTTTTTGTCTAAAATTAAAAAGAAGACTATATCTAATATATGAAAACTATATACAGTATGTACAATAACTATATATAATAGATACAGGCAATGGATACATCAACAATGTCTAGTCCATTAACAATTGACAAACCCAGTGAAAATACTCCATATCTATCCTATCTTGGTGAGTCCAAAAGGTTGTACCTAATTCACTTTCTATTCTAACTTGCTTTTTTGGCATTTTTTTATTATTATATTTGTGTTTTAATTTTACACATCAGCCATGGGTTCCCCTGTCCTCCCCCCTCCTGCCCCCACCCCCACCTTCCTCCATCCCCTCCCCTCTATTCCCATCTCCTTCAGGACCAAGACACCCCTGGGGATTCATTTAAACCTGGTGGATTCAGTACAGGCAGGTCCAGTCCCCTCCTTCCAGGCTGAGCAAAGTGTCTCTGTATAAGCCCAAGGTTCCAAACAGCCAGCTTGGAATCCTTTCTTACATGTCACGTCATCTTTAAATCCAAACTTTCCATTTTGATAAAAAAAAAAAATAGTGTTTTCCAATAGCAATCTCTGAAGTCTCCAGAAGGAAGATGGGGCCCCCACAACAACATCTCTACCCAATCCACAATGATGCCATGGTAATCATCATCATACTATACTTCTTGCCAGAATTTCAGACAATCTTACCCATTACTCTGAGACTTGCTGAGGAATCTACAGTTAGTCTAACTGAGATTTAACTATCTGAGCTTCCTCACAGTACCCAACAGAGATACTATCACCCCCTAAACAGCAGAAAGCAGTTCTAAGAAAATGATGCCCCTTCTCCCTAAGGTTTCATATTTCTCAGGGTTATGGAGGATGGTTATAGGGTTGGGGTGGAAAAAAATATTAGACTCAGCATTCTCCTTAAGAAAAGAAAAGGTGTCTAAAAAGAGGGAAAAGAAGAAAAAGTGGAATGGATAGGTATAAGATATTATAGTAGATTATTGTATATACTAGTAAACAAATTTAGTAAAACTTAGATAATTTGCACTATTATGGATTCTTATATGTTGACAAAAAATGTAAACTATTTTTATATTCCTGTTTAAGATAATTTGTATATTGATACAAATATAGAACTATATTTGTTATAAAGTACTAATATATATATATATATATATATATATATATATATATATATTTCTACTCTGATTTGAAATACTTATATATTGATACAAATGTAAATTTATATCTGTCATACTGTATGTATGTTCTACCTCTGTTTAGGATATTTTGTATACTGATATATACTAAGGATTATTGTCATATTGCATATTGGACTATACATTCCTACCTCTGTTAGTGATATTTTGTGTATTGTCACAATTTTTAAGTCATTGTCCTTTTACTGTACATTTGCTTACAGACTGTTTGCCTTGTTTACATGAAACTTTAGTCCTTAGGTTGTTTAGGTAGATAAGACTTATACATTTATAGTCATCTATGCCTGTCACCTCTATAGTTACGCTAGTTAGGTTATCCAGATTTACAGATACATAAGCTGGATGGTCAGGTAATCTTCAAACACTTCATGGACCTAGAGAATATGGCATTTAAATAACTTAGAATTCTGTTGATGTGAGACACAATTGCTCCTGGCAGCACCAATATGATCCCAAGAGAATGTTGGGCTTCTAAGACATTTCCATTTGGAAGTTTGTCTTCTTGACACAAAATGGCCTATTGGGCAAAGAACTGCCCCTGCCACAGCTGCTGACTGTACAAATGCTGTCCTTCTGGACAAGCGGGACACAAGGAAAAGTGACTTCTAAACTCTGCCAAGACAGGGTAAGATGGTCTTTTAGAATTTCTGCTTCTGAACATGGTCTGCCAGATACTCCAGGCCTGTAGCCAATTTGAATGCACCAACAATGCTGAGAAACATTAGGTGACTGTCCAGGCTGCCAACAGTCTCTGTCTTTGCAAGATTTCCAAAAGTTGCATGCATCCATCTTCCATTTCTCAGGTACCATTATATTCCTTCTCAGGTCTTTGATGGGATTGAAGACTAGCAGTTATAGTTACAACTTAGTATATATATAATATCTTAGATATAACATATTAAGTATTAGATTCAGGTTCTTTAGGATAGGACACCTTTTGGAATGATCTTGGTAACACGCCTTTTACCTACCCTCTAGACTTCTCTGGATTTTAGTATGTGTTTTTTGCTTGATATTGTTCGCATTGGTTGTAGTTCCATCTTATCTAGGACATTATCCCTCATTACTCCTTGACAATATTTGATAACCATTCCTTTGTATATAGTCTTGTATTTTACTAGAACCTTCTTATTTAGACAAAAGGGGGAGATGTAGCAGGTAGCCTTTCCAGCTTTGATCTGGATGTTCCAACCCCCATTGAGGCTTCGGTAACTGTCATGCCTACAAGGCAGGTTCAAGAGAGGACCCTGAAGACCTGAGCTCTGGATGCGCCAGCGCTCTTGGTTCCTGGACCCTGGACGCTGGAGATAGACCAAGCAGCGTTCTCCAGAGAACACTGCCAGACTGCGCTACACTTTTCCCGGACCCTGTAACCTATCCCTTCACTTGTAAGTTACCCCATAAAATAAACCTCCCTTTTAACTATGTGGAGTGGCCTTAATAATTTCACCAATAGTATCCTCCTCTCTTCATGTTGAAAAGTTATAGGTTTTTTGCTAATTACTACCTACTATGAAAAGAAGCTTCTCTGATGAGGGTTCAGTTATACACTATTCTGGGGATAGAGCAATATGTCATTAAGAATCTATTTATTGGTATATTCATTTAGCAGATTAACAGTAGAAGGTATTCTCCTAGGGGTCATGATTTATCTAGTCTCATATTCTTGAACTTATTAACAGTGTTGGCTATGGGTTCCATCTCATGAGGTAGGCCTAAAATCCATTTAAAAAGTGGTTGGTTACTCCCATAACATGTATGACACAATTGCACCAATGGGCATATCTTTAAGGCAGGTCATATTACAGCTTACATGGTTCTCAGTTGGGTGAGACTGATGATTACTTTTCTCATCCAGTATTGTGTATAGCACCTTCCAGTACTGTGAATACTACCCACTGACCTGATGACTTTACATGTACTAAAAGGGAAGATAGACATCTGGATGAAGGAAGATATGAAATAAAATACATTTTAAAAATACAATTAAATCTTTATAGGGTTGATAATTTATCTGAATCCTCCAATAAAATTTATCTGAGGATCAAGATCAGCCATTATTAGTAAAAACAGAAGACATGCGATGTTAGCACACACCCTTAATCCCTCTGGATCTCTGTGTGTCCAAGGCCGTACAAGGGAACAGAGCCAAGACTGGTGACACATGCCTTTAATCCCAGTATCAATTATAGATACCTGAAGGTCTGTACAGACAGGCGGTGGCAAGGAAGTGAGGTCGCTGAGCTAAGATGGCCAATGAAAGGGCAAAACAGCAAGGCAATAAAGGTGTGGGTAAGACAGAAAGTAGCACTTTGAAAGCTGTGGCATGGGGAGGTAAGGTTAGCTAGTGGCTGTTCCAATTACTCTGATCTCTGTCAGATTTTCACTCCTATTTCTGGCTCCATGTTTTGTTTGTGTGTATGTTTGTTTTGTTTGTTTGTTTGTTTAATAAGACCACTTAGAATTTCATCTACATTTTATTCAATGAGAATTTCATTCATATACACAATATATTTTGTTCATTTACATCCCCTACTCCCCCACTAAAATTCCTTTAGATGCTCTCCCTATTCCCACTACCAACTTCATGTGTTCTTTTCTGTTTATAACATGTAAGTTGTCTGAGTAGTGGTGGGACATGCTTTTAATCTCAGCACTTGGGAGGATGAGACAGGTGAGTCTATGAGTTCAAGGCTAACCTTGTTTGTAGAGTGAGATCCAGGACAGCCAAAGCTACACAAACACTCATACATTTCAAATTAAATGTTTAAATCTAAAAAATGTTTTTAAAATTGCACTTACTTTTTTATTTGTCTGTCTGTGAATGTGCCCCATTTGGTTCCTGTGGAGGTCAGAGGACAACTTGTGGGCATCGGTGCTAACCTTCCTTCCATGTGGGTTAAAAGGGATCAAATTAAGTTCAGCAGACTCAGCAGCAAGATTCTTTACCCACTGAGCCATCTCTCTGGACCATAAACTAGATATTTAAGATCTAAGAAGAGACTATTTTCCTATAGTATAAAATATTCTGCCTTGAGTTTCTGTGTCAGGCATCCCCCTTCCCTAAAACATCCACATGGCAGCATTAGGGAACAGCAGGGACATGGGAAAAGCTGCCATACATGGGATTTTGTTCCTTCCCAGATGTCTCATGACTTACACACTTTCCTGGGGCTTTCCCACCTCCCTTCCTCTTGGGAACCTAAAATTGGATGACTGCGCCTTGACCTTTCTTGCTTGGATGATCTGGTATAACTACTCCCTTGACTTACAATACAACCGTCCCCGGAAAAACCACAAAATGTACTTTTAGATTAACTTCCTGGAATATGTTTAATTGATCGGTTGCTCAAGCATTGGACCAAAGAGACCTCACCCTGACCCTTTTCTAATTGATTGATCGGTTGCTCAAGCATTGGACCAAAGAGACCTCACCCTGACCCTTTTCTAATTGATTGATCGGTTGCTCAAGCATTGGACCAAAGAGACCTCACCCTGACCCTTTTCTAACAATTTTTCATCTCCCTCCCTCCCCTTCATATCCACCAGTATATAAGCTTGCTTCCCTTTGCAATAAATGAAACCTTGATGCGACTCAGACTGACTCTGTCTTTCTTTATGCTCTTGGTCTCCTTCCTCTCTCACCTCCATTGGTCTTTCAGGAGGTGCCTCCTCGGGTTCTACCTAATGACCTGGCCTGCAAGATGGGTCACCTTCCTTTGTTTTGCTCATAGCACCCATGAGTTATCTGACCTATGCTTGCTACACACCCATCTCCAGAAACCCCATTAAGTTTCTGTGTTTGCAACATTGGCTTCTACGGAACTGAGAAGCCAGAGTCTCCGAGCTGTGGTTGCCTCACAGCTTATCCATAGCTGGATAAGTTCAGCAGGAAGTTCAGCAGGCCACCCAGGGAAATGGAAGACCTTTCTATAGCAATTTGCCCTGTAAAATTCTGTGGTATATCTGCAATATGTTTTATATTGTAATAGGCAAAAATCTGTTTCATTTTACCAGAGACATATGATGGAGAATTGTCAGGTTTAATTTGTACATGTATACCCATGATGTCATAACTTCTAGCAAATGCATGGAGACTGAATCATATTTTCCAGAACTCAGAGCAGTTTTCCATTGAAATGCTGAGTAAGTATCAATAGTGTGGTGTACATATTTCAATTTTCCAAATTCTGCAAAGTGAAACACATCTGTCTGCCAGATTTCATTCCTCTGAGTATCCTTTGGGTTATATCCTGCTGGTAGTGAAGTCTGATTATAAAAAGAACAAGTAGGACATTCCTTTACAGTTTCCTTGGCTTGTTGCCAGGTTATGAAAAAATACTTTTTTAAGCCCTTACTATTGACATGATGTTTTTGTGGAATTCTGAGGCATTCAACAAATTTCCTATCAATAGCTTATCAATCTCATCATTACCTTGTGCTTGAGGATATGGAACACCCATATGAGATTGGATGTGACTTATATATAAGAGATGCTTCCTATTCCTGATTTTATCTTTATTGTAACTGAATAAATAAGAAAATTAATTCTGATTCAGCTGTGATAAATTTTGCAGTCTCAATATGTAATACCACTATTTCAGCATACTGAGGGGTTCTGAAACAGAATAGACTACAATTCCAATTTTAAAAAGAAATTATATGGACTTTGAACCACTTTACTTAAATTTTCTGATTTGCAACTTGCCTTTCCTTGTTTGTTTGCATCTGTATAAAATGTACAGGCTCCAGATAGGGGTGTTTCCCATACAATTCGAGGCAAATCCAATCAGCTCTCTTTATAAGTTTAATTCTGTCGCTTTTGGGATATTTGCTGTTAATTTCTCCCAAAAAAATTATTGCAAGCTCTATGCCAAAGTTCACTTTTGGCCCATAATTTGTCAATGTCATCCCTTAGTAAAAAGTACTATGATTTCTGCTGGGTCTGTTCCTGCTAATTAATAAAGTCTCAAATGTCCTTTTAAAATTAGAGTTTACCACATAAGTTTTAAGATTTTTACTCTGTTCATTTGGTAGGACTATCCATCCCAATACAATACCTCCCTTCTGCACTAAAATTCCTGTGAAAGAATGCAGAGAGTGTAAAATAACTAAAAACCAATCAAGCTCTGGATCCACATGATCCACATGTGCATCCTATAATCTCTTTTCCACCAAGGACAATTCTCTCTCAACTTCAGCTGATAATTCTCTTGCACTATTTAAGTCCTTGTCACCTTCTAAGGTTTTGAACAAATTACTCAATTCATCATTTTTTACCCCAACAGCAGTCCATACAATGGAAATGTCACTGAATATTCTTTGAAAGTCATTAAGAGTCTATAATCAATCTCTCTTAATTTGAACCTTTGGGCATATAACTTTTTGTAGACCTATTTTATATCCTAAATAATTAATAGAATCTCCTCTTTGTATCGTTTCAGGAGCAATTTTTAATCCCCAACAAGGCAAATTTTTTCTTTACTTCTTCAAACGTTCTAATTTTTATTTTATAATTTAATTTAATTTTACATATCAGCCACGGATTCCCCTGTCCTCTCCAGTTGGCCCTGCTCCCCACACTCCTTCACTGCAGCCCTCCACCATTCCCATCACCTCCAAGGCAAAGACTGCCCTGGGGATTCAGCTCAACCTGGTAGATTCAGTCCAGGAAGGTCCAGTCCCCTCCTCCCAGGCTGAGCAAAGTGTCCCTGCATAAGCCCCAGGTTCCAAACAGCCAGATAATGCACTAAGGACAGGCCCAGGTCCCACTGCCTGGGTGACTCCCAAACAGATCAAGCTAATAAACTGTCTCACTTATCCAGAGGGCATGATCCAGTTGGGGGCTCCTCAGCTATTGGTTCATATTGGTTCATGTGTTTCCATTAGTTTTTCTATACGACCCTGTGCTTTTTCCAATCTTGGTCTCCACAATTCTTGCTCATACAATCCCTCCTCTTTCTTGACAAATGGACTCCTAGAGCTCCACCAGGGGCCTGGCCATGGATCTTTGCATCTGCTTACCTCAGTAATTGGGTGAGATTTCTAGCACGACATTTAGGGTGTTTGGCCATCTGATCACCAGAGTAGATCAGTTCGGGCTTTCTCTCGACCATTGCCAGTAGTGTGCAGTGGAGGTATCTTTGTGGGTTTCTGGGGACCTCTCTAGCACTTTGCTTCTTTCTATTCTCATGTGGTCATCATTTATCATGGTCTGTTATTCCTTGTTCTCCCTTTCTGTTCTTGATCCAGCTGGGATCTCCCCCTCCCCTAAGCTCTCTTTCCCTCAAACCTTGCCCTTCATTACCCCCACTCACGTCCAGGTTGTTCATGTAGACCTCATCCATTTCTCTGTCATTGGGCGATCCCAGAGTATTTCTTAGGATACTGTTTTCTAGGTAGCCTCCCTGGAGTTGTGAGCAGCAATCTAGTCATCTTTGCTTTACATCTAGTATCCTCCTATGATTGAGTGCATACCATGATTGTCCTTCTGAGTCTGGGTTACCTCACTCAGGATGATTTTTTTCTAAATCCATCCATTTGCCTGCAAACCTCATGATGTCATTATTTTTCTCTGCTGAGTAGTACTGTACTCCATTGTGTATATGTACCATATTTTCTTTATCCATTCTTCAGTTGAAGGGCATCTAGGCTGTTTCCAGGTTCTGGCTATTAAAAATAATGCTGATATGAACATAGCTGAGCAAGTGCCATGGTGGTATGATTGAGCATTCCTTGGGTATATGCCCAAGAGTGGTATAGCTGGGTCTTTGGGGAGATTGAGTCCCAGTTTTCTAAGAACGCACCATATTAATTTCCAAAGTGGCTGTATAAGCTTGCATTCCCACCAGCAGTGGGGGAGAGTTCCCTTTGCTCCACATCCTCTCCAGCATAAGCTGTCTTCAGTGTTTTGATCTTAGCATTCTGATGGGTATAAGAATGTATCTCAGAGTTGTTTTGATTTGCATTTCCCTAATGATCAGGAATGTTGAGCAATTCCTTAAATGCCTTTCAGCCATTTGAGCTTCCTCTGTTGAGAATTCTGTTTAGTTCTATAGCCCATTTCTTAATTGGATTGTTGGGCATTTTGATGTCTAATTTCTTGAGTTCTTTATATGTTCTAGAGATCAACCCTGTGTCAGATGTGGGGTTGGTGAAGACCTTTTCCCATTCTGTAGGCTGTCACTTTGTCTTGTTGACCGTGTCCTTTGCTCTGCAAAAGCTTCTCAGTTTCAACAGGTCCCATTGATTGATTGTTTCTCTCAGTGTCTGTGCTACTGATGTTATATTTAGGAAGTGATCTCCTATGCCAATGCATTCAAGACTACTTCCTACTTTCTCTTCTATCAGGTTCAGAATAATTGGATTTATGTTGAGGTGTTTGGAGTTAAGTTTTGTGCACGGTGACAGATATGGATCTATTTGCAGCCTTCTACACATTGACATCCTGTTATTCCAGCACCATTTGTTGAAGATGCTTTCTTTTTTCCATTGTACAGTTTTGGCTTCTTTGTCAAAAATTATATGTTTATAGGTGTGTGGATTAGTGTCAGGGTCTTCAATTTGATTTCATTGGTCCACATGTTGGGTTTTATTACAGTACCAAGCTGTTTTTATTACTTTAGCTCTATAATAGAGCTATTAGAGCTTGAGGTCAGAGATTGTGATACCTCCAGGGGTTGTCTTATTGTACAGGATTCTTTTGGCTATCCTGGGTTTTTTGTTTTTCCATATAAAGTTGAGTATTATTCTTTCCAGATCTGTGAAGAATTGTGTTGATATTTTGATGGGGATTGTATTGAATCTATATATTGCTTTTGGTAAGATTGTCTCAAGCGTTCTTTGTAAGGTATCTGTATTTAAATCAGCTAGTAAAATATCATCCATATAATGATAAATTATAGATTTAGGAAATTGTTTATGTATTACTTCCAATGCTTGTTTTATAAAATATTGGCACAGTGTTGGACTCTTTAACACTCCCTGTGGTAGAACCCTCATTTGATATCTCTTAACTGGCTGAGAATTATTATAAATAGGCACTGTGAAGGCAACTCTTTCTCTGTCTTTTTTGTAAGGGTATTGAGAAGAAACAGCTTTTTAAATTGATAATTATAAGAAGCCATCCTTTAGGTAAAAGAGTAGGCAAAGGAATTTTAGATTGTAGAGAACCCATTGGCTTAATTACTTTGTTAATTGCTCTCAAGTCTGTTATGATTCTCCATTTACCAAATTTCTTTTTAATAATAAATACAGGTTGTTTCTTCAATATGCTGAGTATTTAAATGCTCTTGTACCAGCTCTTCTAAAGCCTGTGGTTTCTTTGTTGTTAAAGGCCATTACTGAACCCATACAGGCTTGTCTATTAACCATTTTAAAGGTTGAGCTGTTGGTGTCTTTGAAAGGTCAGCAGTTGTTGTGCCCTATCCTTGTACAGTCTGGGTGGTCAATGACTGTTCTTTATAATAATACCTCCTAATATTTCTCTCAGAAACATGTGTTAGTTTATGGTTTGTTTCTGAGGTTGGAGGAGTGTTAATCTGAGTATTCCATTGTTGTAATAGATCATGGCCCCACAAATTCATAGCTATATTAGCCACATATGGCTTTAATTTTCATTCTGGACCTATATATTCGACCCATCTTGGACTCCGTTTCACTTGAGATAATGTTACAATCACTAACAGCTGATCATTTGCCTCCTGAAGAGGCCAATTTGGATGCCAAAATTCTGGTGCAATTATTGTAACATCCACACATATGTCTACCATACTTTCAAAAGTAACACCATTTATTTGTATTTTTAATTTTGGTCTTTGTTCATTTATAGAAGTTTGACAAAAAATTTGCTTTATGGTTTCTCCTGTATTTCTTGTTCTCTGTACTACATCTTCTATCTCCCCAAGCAGTATGGTTTTTGTTTTGTTCTGTTTTGTTTTGTTTTGTTTTATTTTGTTTTGTTTTGTTTTTTACAATAGGCATTTGGTTATTTAATTGCTCTGAGAAGGGGTTTCTTCTGTGATGGCAGGAAAGGACTGAACTGAATTTGCCATGCAGGCCTGGGTTGGGCCCCTCAGGGAGTTTCCCTAATGGCAAAGCCTATAGATGAACAGTCTTATTAAATAAGAAACACAGAGCCAAATGCAGAGTTAAAAGCCCAAGAGGTCAAAGCAATAGCTAAGAGCTAAAAACTCTTTCTTACCCTGAACTGATGCTGTTGTCCTTCCCCTCAGAAAGAGACCTTCTTCCCATGTGTCTGTCCTTTTATTGAATTTCTCTTCTGCCTTCTCATTGGTTGTGAACCGAACCACATGACCTCCTCATCACTGCCTGTCTGTACAGACCTCCAGGTCTTCTATGGTTGGTATTGAGATTAAAGGTGTGTGTCTGCCATGCTTGCTGTATTCTTCAACTCACAGAAATCTGCCTAGCTCTGCCTCCCAAGTGCAGGGATTAAAGGCATGCACCACCACCACCCAATTTCTGCTATGGCTTGCTCTGACCCCAAGGCAACTTTATTTATTAACATACAAATAAAATCATATTTCAGTACAAATAAAATATCACCATATTTCCCCTTTTCTATTTTAATAAAAAGAAAAAAGGAAAAAAGTTATAACTAATATAAGAAAAACTATATACAAAAGTACAATAACTATATACCATATATACAAGCAATAAATACCTAAACAATGACTAGTCTATTTGTATTTGACAAATTCAGAGAAAATAATTCTATTATCTATCCTCTTTTGGTATGTCCAAAATGTACCTGATTGACTATCTATCCTAACTTACATTACTAACAGAACTATCTTATAATGTCTTTCAAATTTATACTTACACCTCTTTAGTAAGTTTCTATTCTGAAATTCTTAACAAGGAAAACTATAACTAACTAATCTTCAACTCCCTCAGAGACCCAAGAAGGAAATAATAATACCTAATAAAAAATAAAAACAGGAAGTGCACGCAAGCAGCTTCTAAAAAAATGTGAGTTGACAGAAACAGCCAGCTGCCTGGACAGTCACCTGAGGTTTCTCCTCAGTGTTGTGGCATTATCTTCAACCTATAGGCTTAGAATATCTGACAGACTCATTTGTGAACTAGGATGCACACCAGGCCAACAGTTCGACCTCACATTTGGTGAGAGCAGTCCATGTACCAGAAACACCTGAATTCCACTAGTGTCATTGTCATGATTCAGGATTTTAAATTCTGGAAATTGTTGGGTTTTTTTAATTCAGCTGTCCATTCTTCTTGGCTGTGTGTGTGTGTGTGTGTGGCTTCATCTTGGCATCCTATTCTTCTTCACATCCCTCTATTAAATGCCAGTCTACCATTAAGTGGTTAGACTCTGTCAGCTTAGTTACGCTTCAAGAACAACTGTGTCAGCTGCTGTTCCACTGCACATCAGAAGCCATCAGTCCACTGCCTGTTTAGCTGCCTTCAAAGAAAAGGGCACTATGCCTTCTCCAGATTGCAAAGGCCACTTCAGGGATGGTTCCATATTGTCCTGGCCTCAGAAGATGCCTTTTGATGAAGCCACAACCACACTTGTCTTGGCAAAAATTGGTACTCCTTTGTTTTGTGTCCTGTCTGTCCATTTTGTCCTGTTTGTCAGCAGTTGATTTGAAGATACTTTGTTGTTCAGTGGCTAACTTTTGCCACAATGAAAGTTAACTCCATATGCAGTTTCTTCAATGCCCATATTTTCTCTGAAATAGATTGGTACTTCCAGGAGCTGACATGTCTCATAGTCATAACAAAAAGAAAAATTTTCTAACTTATTAAAACATTTTAAATGCCATATTCTGTAGATCTCTGAAGGGTTTGAAGATGACCTGTCTGTCTAAAATATATATGCTTGATCTTGAAAACACACCTAATAGGACTACAAGTTCAATTATAATGTCTAAACTACTAACTTTCATTTTTTTATCCTAATAGTTGGTAATAATAACATTCAAGGATCAGCAAATTGCATTGCATTGTTAAATGAATTGCATAAATACAATATCTTGAATAAGATTAGAAATACATGTATGGCATTTTCTAACCATCTCAATATATATATATTTTATATAATATAAAAAAATCCAATCCAATGAAAAGTATTTAAAAACTAGTAATTGTCTTTTAAAAATAGATTCAAATCTATCTTTTTATCTATTTCTTATCTACATCTTCTCTTTATTTTTCCAAGTAAATTCAATAATCTACCCTGCATTCTATCATTTCTATATATCTTTTTTTAAAACAAGACCCTTAAATCTAAGCTCCTGTGCTTGGCCTTTTTCCTAACCCTTAACAACTTGTAACCAGCCCTCCTAAACAATGAAAATTATCCTAGACCCAAAACCCATTAAAAGACAAAAATACCACCTGCCCCACACCACCTCTTTGGGAATGTGGGCGTTGTATTCTTAAAGTTGCTTCCTGCTGGGTATGGGCGATGGTATCTTTATTCTAAAAAGAAAAATTTGGGGTTAATCATCAAATTCTAGAAAAGATAACTATATCCTTCATTATCCATAATGCCAAAGTTAAGGGTTCATCTCAAGTCCTTATTCAAGTAGTCTTTGAAACTGGATCATCTCAACTAGCCCTCTCAAAATTGCTCTGAGCACTTTGTAGTCCAAAGCTGATCTGTAGATGATGTTTGTCAACTTAGTGGTATTATTATTGTCCACAGTGGAATTGTT